>NC_056733.1:71164276-71320997 GCF_019279795.1 Protopterus annectens | reverse complement strand
GCTTGAAATCCCTTTGCTCCCAAAAAAGGCAAAAGAGTCTGGTCTGATTCAGCTGCTGTCTCACCTCTCCCGGATGCGTCTCTTGAAGCTAGTGAACACTCAGATGATTGCCTGGTTGTTTCTTGAAATTCCTTTGCTGCAACTGTATCGGAGGCCACAGTGGATCCAACTTGTCACACATCTTCTGAAGTGTTCCAGATGTTGAGGGAGAAACTCTGCTGATCATTTCAGAGGTTCCAAGGGGAATTTCGCAGATATTTGTTTGGGAGGGGATTCCTACTGCATTAGTTGAATGTGGGCAAGGATCTGAATTTCCAACGGTATTTAGGGCAGATGTCTGTCAAAAGAAAGAAAAAAAAAGCATATTTTCCCTGCTCCTAAAGATCCCTAGCATGAACGGCAGGAATTTACCAAGGAGTTATTTAATGCTTTGATGGCTTTGAAGCCTCCCCAAGGAGTTTCTGCATCTGCTCCCTCTTGGTCATTTACCCCACTCAAGATGTCCAGAGAGTGGTACTTCTCTAATGAGGACTTGGATTCTGGGAAAGAATCTTTGGCATATTACTCTCAGATCACTTCTCCCATGGATTTTGGCTCTGAAGAGGAAAACTCACTATTAGCCCAGACCCCCCGTTTTGAAGAACTCTATTGTGGGGAAACTATTTCTTTTATGATGGAGTACTTTAAATGTGTCTGTTCTCAGGTTTCAGACATTCAGGTGAGGCGTGTACCTCTTGTCTTTGCTGTCCTTTTATATACCTTTTCTGCTGCTTCTGTGGTCCCAGATTTTTATCCTCCAGTCCCTAAGAAATCTGACAGGTTTTACAAGGTGCCTGAAGACTGTAAGTTTCTCTACAAATGTCCATCTACTGACCCCTCAGTGGTATCTGTCTCTTCTGATAAACTGTCTAAGCTTTTGCCTTCTACTAAACATATTCTTTCAGACAAGGACAGTAGGTCCATGGAACGGCTGGGCAAGAAAGTATATACTGCTGCCACCTTCGCTTTTCTGGCTATTAATTACCCAACCCATATGACCAGGTATATTTTAGCCCTTCTTTCTCAGTCTTCCCAGGCTATCTCTGATCTTCCTGATTCTGAAGGGAAGACCTTGGCCCTTTCTCTTCTGAGCTGCACTTCTGAAGTAGCCCACCACTCTATTAAATGCAGTTATGATGTCGCTGATGCCTCTTCTAGAGCTGCTGCTTTTGATTTTGTTTTGAGACATTACTCTTGGCCTCATCTGAAGACTTTGCCTGATGATATTAAGGGTAAAGTGTTGGATGCTCCTCTTTATAAGAACCTATTTAGCTCTGCAGCTGCTTTTCTTTGTAAGTCTGCAGGATAAGGGGATGGTCTTTCAGGAATTAAAGCATATTATTGGTTATCATATTCTCAAGTTCCAAAGGAATTATCCCTCTCAATCTGCTTTAGTTCACAGACAACATTGCCCTCCCCCCAAAAGGTAAAAATGGATATTCTTCATGTTTCATTGTTGCAGTCATTATTTGTTGGTTATCCCTGCTGTGGTAGCCCTCGGCCGACCCGAAACCAGAGTCAATGTGTTTGTGCGCCGGCTGCTGTCGCCTGTAGTCTGAAGTCGGGTCATCAGTACTATAAAGCAAGGCAGCCGATGTCATTACATCAGTCTTTCTTGCTGTGGAGCCCGTAGCAGAAGCAGTTCGCACAAGTGCTGGCCAGTCACTACCAGAAGTCTTATTTCAGCAGAAAACGTCTAAAGCGAAGTACCCCGTTGTGGACCCCTTTTTCTTGCTCTAACCGATGTCCAAAAAAGTTAATTGTCTTGCCTGTGGAAAGCAAATCCCACACAGAGACTTTCATTCTTATTGCATCACTTGTTTAGGCCCAGACACGATGTCCCTTGTTGCCGGTTCTGTGCCCTCTTTAATGCGAGAACCATTTCTGTAGAGCTCTTTTTGTAGGCAATTATTTTTGTATTCCGTCTTCGAATTCTGATATGGCGTCCATCAGCCAACAATCTACCGATATTCCGAAAAAATATAAAGATAGACAGGCCACACAAGGCTAAGCCTTCCAACGATGCTACCGCTAAGCAAGTCATCAGTTCTCCGGAATTCAGTGTGGCACTTTTGCAGCCCCTGATGCCCAGCTCGCTTTCTACGCAGACCTCTACAGAGACCCTTTCATTGTCTTCTATGCCACGGAAATCCACTTCGTCTTCCGAGCCTTTGGCTGTCTCTGCCTTGTTTGGGTCCGGAGCTGCGATGCAGGGACCGGCTTCTGAGGAGGCCGTTCACACTACCAATTCTAGACAAAAACAGATGTCTTCTCTTCCAACTATGATTTCTCAGACACCGGATTCTCTCAGGCCTCGAAGCCAGGTCACTCCTAGGAAATCTGCTTCTAGCCACCATCTTGCCACTGCTCCCCCACCCCAAGCTCAAATGCTTAAAATGGCGGAGGATCTCATGTCCCTTATCCGAGGTACTCAACCCCCACTCCAAAATGGAAAAGGGTTCCTCCTCCAGAAATGATGACAGACCAAGAGTCTGAGGAATCTGATTATTCTGCCTTTGAAGAGGAACAACAGCCCTTAACTGTTTGAGGATTCAGATGAACCCACCCCCTCTGCCCCCCCCCCCCCTCCAGAGGATGTCTCCTTCGGGGAAACCCTTCACTCCCTCAAGGAACATTTTCATTGGGAATCTCAGGACTACCCACAGTCAAAGAAACTACTTGGAGAGTTTCTGGACCTGCCCCAGCAGAGACACCTGGCGATCCCACCTATTCTAGAACTGGTGGATGATGTTTTCCTTGAATCTAGTTTAGTCCCTTGTGCTCTGTCTCTTACTCCAGCTAAACCTGATGGGTACTACAGAGTACCAGATTCTCACAAATACCTGTACAGGAACCCTGCTGCAGACCTTGAGGTCATTACACAGGGACCCAAAGGAGCTAAGACTACTGCCAAGAATCCTCTTTCTTCTGACAAAGACTCCAGAGCTCTGGACAGATGGGGTAAGAAAGTATACACCTCGACAACCTTAGCTATCAGAGCACTCCATTATCGGTTCCATATGTTAAAATATCAACAACACACTTTGGAACAATTAACACAGAAGATTGCTACCTCTCCTGATGGTGCCAACTCAAAAGAGCTGGCAGAATTACTACACTCTGCCTGTCAAGTGGCCAAGCACTCGTTACAATGTGGATATGACGCCCTAGAAGCCTCTAGCAGGGCAGCAGTGACAGGATCCATTATTAGAAGACATGCATGGCTGAAGGAACAAACTCTCCCTGATCATGTCAAGTCTAAACTTATTGATGCTCCCCTAGATAAGGAATGCCTGTTTGGGGAAAAAGCACAAGAGGTGCTTAAAAGGATGGAATACAAAGCAAAATCTATGCAAACAGTAAAAGATTTATTTCAAATTTAACCGCCCAGATGCAGCAGTAACTCCCCCCCCCCCCAAGCACTGGGCCTTCTCTGCACCCAGCAGACAGGGCCAAAGTAAGCCTCGCAGGGACAGGACATCCAGACCCCTATCCCAGGGCCAGCAAAGAAGCAAACAATGGACCAAGCCAAGCTTCTATGGTATGCACTCACAAAAACTCTCCCTACCCTCTCTGCCCTCCTTTCACTCATCTAAAACTAAGAGGAAGGCTCACCCTCTTCAAGGACAGTCGGGTCTCTATAACCAAGGACCAATGGGTATTAAAAATAATTTCTCAGGGATACAGATTCTCCTTCAGCGAACTCCCAATTCCAAGACGGTACCCAGACCTCCCCCCAAACCAGTGGGCAGAGGCATTAAAACAGGTAAAAACTTGTTAACATCCCAGAGGGCAGTAGAACCTGTCCCTCCGGATCAAACAGGAAAAGGTTTTTACTCCAGACTATTTCTTGTTCCCAGAAAAGAGGGCACTTGGTGCCCCATCCTGGAACAATCCAAACTGAACACCTCCTTGGTGGTCCCCAGATTCAAAATGCTAACCTTGCAGCAGCTCCTGCCTGTGCTTGCACAAAATGCCTGGCTGGTGACACTAGACCTAAAAGATGCCTACCTCCACATCCCCATCAGGGAATCCTGCAGAAAATTCCTGCACTTCAGAGCAGTCAGCACTTTCAGTTCTCTGTACTGCCCTTTGGCTTATCTACTGCTCCCAGAGTATTCACCAAATGTTTGGCCCTTGCTATAGCATTCTGTGGACAGAGTAATATGCAGATTTACCCTTACCTGGACGACTCCCTCATTCAGGCAAACAGCAAAGAAAAGTTGCTCCAGGCTCTTCTCTTTGTCAAAAAACTCCTTACTTCCCTAGGGTTCACCATCAACGAGAAACAAATCAAAGCAAAACCCCACCAGGAAAATTGTTTTTCTGGGAACTGTGCTAGATACAGCTATCCTAATGGCCTTCCTATCCCCAGAAAAGCAGAGATTCCTGTCTCTCTATTTCGGCCAGCTGGCTTCCAGAAGTCACCTCACTGTGAGGAAGTTCCTGCAAGCCCTGGGATGTATGGCATCTTGCATCTTTCTCATCCCTCTCACCAGGCCTTCCATGAGAAAGCTTTGATGTCAGCAGTCTCAGTCCCTAGAGTCCACTCTCTCACTGAGCCTTTGCATAAGGGAAGAATTTCTCTGGTGGGCAGAACCCTGTGCCATGAACAAGTGTCTATAGTCTTCCCTTCATCCTCCTCCCTTCCAGCCAGACAATCGCCACCACTGCCACAGACTTAGCATGTGGTGCTCACCTAGCAGGCAGGTGTACCTAAGGCCTTTGGAATGCCCAGCAACTTCACTTGCACATCAACCAGAAAGAAATTATGGTACTGCAAAATGCTCGGACTTCCTTCCAACACCATCTCAGGCCAGGGGTCCTCCTTATAAAAACAGACAACACCATAGTAATGTGGTACATCAACAAGCAGGGTGGCACCCAATCTTACCCCCTGTGCAGGTTATCCATGAGTTTGTGACTTACAGCTATCTCCATGGGGCTGCACCTAATTGCCCAATAATTACCAGGGATCAGCAACACACTGGCAGACGACCTAAGCAGAAACTTACTGGACCCCCATGAATGGCAGCTCCACAGAGAAATCTTTCTGCAAATCACCCATGAGTGGGGGACACCAGAGGTGGACCTCTTTGCCTTGCATCTCAATCACCAGCTACACAAATTTTGAACCAGGGAGTATCACCTCCTAGTATGGAAGGTGGATGTCTTGACTTTCCCCTGGAGCTCCCTCTTTGTGTACGTATACCCTCCTCTGCCCCTTCTTCCCAAGGTTGTGATCAAAATAAGAGTGAAGAGACCAAAGGCCATCCTCATCACTCCAGATTGGCCCAGATAGCATTGGTACCCCTTACTACGCAGTCTGACCTTATAGCCCCCAAGCTGCTTCCTCTAAGGTTAGACTTCTTGACCCAGGAGATGGGGAAGGTACTGCACCCAGACCAAAGACTCTCAAACTTTCAGCATGGCTCATACACTAAAAACTAACAAGAAGTCACTGTTAAGCAAACAGATCCTGGGCATCATCACAAAGGCCAGAAGGCCCAGCACCAGAAAATCTTATACAGGAAAATGGAAAAGATTCTGCTCCTGGAAACAATCAGAAGGGGGCAGCACCTCCCAACCTTCCATCCCTCTCATCCTGGATTACTTAGCAGAGTTACTCAATAGTGGCCTCTCCTTCTCCTTTATTAAAATCCATGCCTTGGCCATCTCTGCCCATTATGATTCAGACCCACCCCTCTTCTTTCATTCTTTGATTAAGCAATTCCTCAGAGGGGCTTCTAATATCAGGACCCCCAGAAGACCTCCTACTCGACCCTGGGACCTGAATTATGCGTTGGAGAAACAACTTTACCTCCTTTCGAACCTACCAGTTCAACACAATTGAAATACCTCTCTTGGAAGACTGCCTTCCTACTAGCTATCACCTCAGCCAGAATAATCTCAGAACTTCAAGCTCTCATGGCTGTCGAGCCCTACATAATTTTCCATACAGACAGTCTCCCTGAGGACTAATCCCTCCTTTATGCCCAAGGTGGTATCTGATGTGACCCTTTACCAGGACATACACCTTCCCACCTTCTTTCCCAACCCTCAAAACAAGGGGGAAATAATTCTACACACTAGACATGCACAGATAGCTCAGATACTATCTGGACCACACTAAGCCATTCAGAAAAATGACCAGCTTCCTGTAAGCTTTGCCCCAGGGGCAGAGGGGAAGCCCATCTCCAAGCAAACCATTTCCAAATGGATATCCAGTTTTGCTACAAACTACTTGGAAAACCCATCCCTAGGTCACTCTGTACCTACTCCACTAGGGCAACCTCCACTTCCGTCCTCAGAGGAGTACCTACTGGGGACATATTGGAAGTAGCCACCTGGACCTCTGTCCATACCTTTACAAAGCATTACCACCTATCTCTCTTTTCGAAGTCTAGGGCAGGGTTTGCCTCGGCAATTCTGCAGGGCCTCCTGACCCATACCTAGGACTCTATCTGTCCTTCCACCCTTAACCTCTGATATGGGAATTGTCCCACAGGTGATGACTGCAACAGTGAAACATGAACAACATAGTACAGTTGTGTACACTTTCCATAAATGTAGATGTTCGAGTGTATTCACTGTTGCAGTCTTGGTTTCCCTCCCTTCATCCCCCTTTTCACATCTTCCCTTAGGGAGCCACCAGGACCACTTCTCTCTTTTCACTTGTGCTTCTGACGGGTTAGGGCAAGAAAAACTGATGAAATGACGTCGGCTGCCTTGCTTTATAGTATTTAGAACACAACGCCAAGTAACCGTTCTTGTGACTACAGAACCAACAAAAATGAGAAGAACGCTTACTTTCTCTGTGTCTTGAGACGCCAACTCCTTATGAACAGCAGTTCAACCAAAAATAGGATGTAAAATAATAACGGCTGAATTCTGCATAAAAACAGAAAGTTTTAATAAACAAATATTCAAACAAATCCAATGGTTAAGCACTTTCACTTGCTCAATCGCAAACTTCATCAGAACAATACAAACAGAACTCCACAACATATAAATAAACTTTTTGGCGCCAAAAGTGCTGGATGAAACCACAGCACTTTTAAAGACATATTACATTATAAAAAGTTATTTGTTTTCTACATATAAAACTTTTGATATATATATATATATATATATATATATATATATATATATATATATATTGCCTCAGTTGGCAAGCTACTAAAAAAAAAAAAAAGTTAAAATGACCAATGATCGCATACTGCATCTTAATGTTAAACAACCCATACTGAAACACTACTACTAATATAAATTGTAAATGTATTCCAAAAACACAAATTGCCGATACATAAAATTAGAAATCCACCGGTTGCTACAACCTTGTTGGGTGACCACTACACTTATAGAATCAACTCGAATAGTGTGTACTGTTCGTGTATAAATATATGTAATGGTCATATAAATGTTAAATAACAGTATTACAACTGAAAATAAATGTGCAAATATAAACTAATCTATCACGCATATACCTAACTAAACTGAAATGACTCTCACATGAGGAGTTGGCATCTCAAGACACAGAGAAAGTAAGCTTTGTCTCATTTTTGTTGCTTTATAGTACTGATGACCTGACGTCAGTCTACAAGCAACAGCAACCGGCACACAAAAACATTGACTCTGGTATTTGGGCCAGCCGAGGGCTACCACAGCAGAGATAACCCACAGGTGATGACTGCAACAGCAAATACACTCGAACATCTACATGTATGGCAAGTGCACACAACTGTACTTTAAGTGGGTTCCTCCTGCTAAATCTACTCGGACTCCCACTTCTCAGAAACCTTCTTTACAAGACAAACCAGATTCTGACTGCCTGTTTTTCCCTTTCCTCAGTTATGTTCCTTTATCTCTTTATCTTTCTGTGTCCCTTCCCAGTCGGTTAAGGATCACTCAAGACTCTTGCGTTCTGTCCATCTTCCATCAGGGATATTTCTTGGTGTGGAAATCCCTTCCTCCTTTTCTGGGCATCCCTCAACTTCCTCAAGAGCAACTTCCTTTCTTTCCAGAAGTACTTCAGGGCCTTCTGTCTCAAGACAACATTCAAGCTGTTTCCCCTTCCCAGGAGGGGAAGGGGTTTTATTCCAGAATGCTTCTGGTTGTCTGGAAGGAAGGCACCTGGAGACCCATTCTGGACATTTGTCAGCTCAACACCTTTCTGAAGATCCCTTCTTTCCGGATGCTATCCCTTCAGATCCTGCTTCCTCCACTTCCCAAGGTTTTCCTGTTCTTTCTCTATCTTAAGGATACTTATCTTCACACTCTCATTCATCTCCTTTTCAAGACATGTTTTCCTTTCTCTGTTTCTTCCTTGCATTTTCAGTTCCCTGCTTTGCCCTTTAGCCTATCTACTTCCCCAAGGATTTTCACCAAATGCCTTGCTGCTGTGATTGTTTTTTGCTGGATGAGAGTGATTCAAATCTTTCCTTGTCTGGATGACCTACTCATTGAGGCTTATTCCACCGAAACCATGCTTCAGCACCTCCACTATACTGTTTGTCTCTTGCAAAGCCTGGGGTTTACAATGAACTTCCAGAAATCTGTCCTGTTTCCTTCTCATTATCATGTATTTCTCTGCTTCAGGCTCTAAACCATCCCTGTGCTGGTCTCCTTGCCTCCTCCTAAGGCTCTGTCTCTGATTGCTTTTTGTCAGTCCCTTATCCCTCAGGTTTCAATTAGTCAGGGAGTTTCTCAGGACTCTAGGATTCATGGCTTCCACTATTTCTATGATACCTCTAGCCAGGCTCAGAATCCAATGTTCAGCAATTTCTCTGTTACTGAGAGAGAGTTTGTCAGTAGTTTGAGTTGCATCTCTAAGTCAGACTGTGGCAAAACCAGAAAGAGAAGGCACTGTGTGTTTCTATGTGCTGCAGAATATCAAGCAAGTAAGGCATTCAAGAATTTTATTCCTGAAGAAAAGACAAATGATCTGTTATCAAAGAGACATTGAAGCATAAAGAAAACTTTTCATACATTTATTCTTCAGAGTTCAAAGTAAACTACTGAAGCTCATGTGACTTTGCTAAAAGGAGTGTGCAAATGATACGTATGGAGGTGTGCATCCTTAAATTGAACCATAAAATGATGAAACTTTCCTTTAAAACTGTTGATAATTTCCTTAAAAGCAGCTTTATGTTTAGATACTTCCCAAAAATCAAACCTTTAAATTGTTTGATAACCTAAATTAATTCCACGGTCATAAACCTCTAATGGACCCCACTGCTAAAGCTGACATACATACCTCTGACTTTTAGTCCCACTTAAGTTGTTGTAGTACTAGTGGTTTACCACAGGGCTAAATGTTGGTCTCTCTCCAGGTTGGCATTTATTTTAAGACCTTCAACCCAACACTTTGATCTTGTGGTTATTTAAGTGTGGTGGTGACTGTAAGTGAGTTTTTATTCATTCTTTCACCGACTCACATGAATTAGACTATGTTAAAAATTGATGCAAGGACAATGGCCACTAACCTGATGTGAAAATGTGTACATAGTTCAGTTTAGTAAACAATACATCATACCTATAGGTGACACACCCATGTAGACACTCGTAATGGATCTGAGCAGTTTTGTTGGTAATTCCTTATATTTTAACTGTCTTGTCTCCACAGAATATAGAAGGCATTCTTGTGCATCTCATCTAATTTCCAGAAGCATCTTCTCTATATCCAAATTAGCCGTAATTTCCCTCTACTCATCTCTCAACAGACCCTTTATTGAATAGAATGCTTCTTTTACCATGCTTTTATCAAAACATATCACTTATCCTGAGAGACCTCCAAGTTCCTAATTAAACAGATCAGTAACCTCAAGACTTTGTCCTCCTGAAACGACTGGCAGAGCTCTCTCTGTACTTGGTTTTATAGATTCATTTGAAGTTATCTGTATCAAGTCTTTTGAGCCAGTAAAAATTTGGCCACCTCTTATTCTTTCACAAAAGTAGTTCCTCAAACAGCCAATTGAAGGACGTAAGCCTCCTTCAAGAAGATGAATTAAGGCGCATTGATTTAATAGTCATATTCCAATATATTCCCCACCTTTGGAACAAACTTACTTTACATGTCAAGCAGGGTATTGCTGTTGCCACCTTAAAAGTAAACCTAGACATTTGGATGGACAGTCCAACATTTCCCCCTATTTGTCTTGTTTGTGTTGCTCTGAGACAGAAGGGAATGTTTGAATGTGGTTAAGTGGCTAGAATCGTAAAGGTCTGTAGAGTGATTGTCTTCTATTTATTTATGAACCATAGAACCTGTGATTCTGTATTCAGAGATGGAATAATCTGTTGCATTGAGATGAACCATAGAACCAATGATTCTGTATTCAGAGACTGAATAATCCGAGACATTGAGAATAAGCACTTTTTCCATATCCACCCAATGTTGAACTGGTTGAAGTTTCAATCTGATGAAAAAAATTTGCTAAGTTCACAGCCCCCCCCCCCCAAATATTTACTCAAATGTACTCGCTTCATAGTTGCACCATTGCAGACAAGAATGAAATGACAATTAACAGACAGTTATAATTACCAGAATACAAACAGAAACTGTACGGTCACTGATTTTCTATGGAAAACAAGGATCACAGTCATGGAAATTGATGAGTTGAAGTCTTAGCAGTTAAAAACTTGTCGAATTATAAGGTGACAAAAATGACCATATAAGAAGCAGATTTTTGAGTAAATCATATTTGACTTTGGTTAAAGCAATGGAAGCATAAAGAGCAAGCAGTTAAAAGTAAGCCGAAGAGGTGGAAGTGATTAAAACATTAACAAGAAATAGGCTAAATAATAGTGACAATCTCATTTGCCTTTGTCGCATTACAAGTTATTAGAGTGTACAACTGGATCATTAAGCGAATTTGAATGAAAACTGTCACAGTTTAGTCTAATGTGAGAGTGAAATATCCTACTCCTTGTCCTACTGCTGTAGGACGAAGACCAGAAGACACTTAACTTGTCTCATAAGATGTTTCCTAGCTGCACAAGACCCTCACCCTACCCACAATACACAGTGCTTTGAGGGTCCATCATCAGATCTCTTCAACTGTACAGATGTCAGCAGCTTTGAAAAATAACTCCAGCATATCTGCATATTTTTCTTGTTTTAGTAGTTGTTTTCCTTCACTTTTGGCTTTGTGCATGTGTGTGCACGTGTGTGTGCGTGTGTGTGTGTGTGTGTGTGTGTGTGTGTGTGTGTGTGTGTGTGTGTGTGTGTGTGTGTGCGCATCTGCATTCAACCCGAGTCTGGTTTTCATTTTTAGGACTCTGATTAGATGTCTCCCTTGTCATCCTTCCATGCCTTGTTTCTTCTGTTGCCATTTTGAAGTGTATTTCACTTACAGTTATCAACTAGCTGGCTTTTTGTACCTCTGTTCATTTTATGTAGTGCCTAATTGTGCAATTAGTTTGACATAAGTTTTTTGAGATCTCTACTGTTTTTCTTTACAGTTTAGTTTCCTTGTCTGCTAGGGATTTTTGTACACTGTGTTGCTAAATATATTCCTATTTATTTTCTCCTAATGCATCGATATGTAATCATCTTACTTTTCATCAGTGATGCCCTGTTCTCTTCTGGAGAGCTAAATATTTTTGGCAGTTATCTGAAATTTGACATTTTCCAGTCAGTGTGCACTCTGGCCTTTATTCATGGGCACATAACTAATTAGACATTTCCATTTGTAACCTGATATGTTCATTTACTAGTTAGTTGGCATAATGCTGCATTTTTTAGTGTAAAAAATGTTGTCATTGTTCTCTCATGCTCATTGTGTTTCACTGTTGCAATAACAACATTTAGGATTTCCAGCCCCAAATACCAGAGAATTTTTTCCCCTCCATTAAACCCAACAGATGCCCTTCACTTCAACATCAAGGCACCAGTGGATTAAAGGGTCATCATTCGGCATCATTTTTCAGTTCTTTCTTGTTAGCTGAGCCTGAGACATCCTGCATCCATTGTGCTGGTCAGTCTGAAGCCAGGTTTTGAGCATATATTTTTTTAGAAATCCATTGACTGACCCTGAGGTCACTGTTGTTAAGGTCACTTCCTTGTCAAGGTCCAAGGAAGCCAGAGGCAGCACCTCTAAAAATCCTTTGCCCAATGACAAGGAGAGTAGAACCCTTGACAGATTTTGGGGAAAAAAAGTTTATAGCTCAGCTACACTGCCCATGAGTGATTTGAATTGCCAGTTTCATAAGGTTAAATTACACGAATCCTTCCTGGACCAAATGAAATTTAAAACTGAGGGGATGCAGGGCAAGAATCTCCAGAATGAGTTGTTAGAACTTTGCAACATCAATTCCCAGGTTAAGCACTCTGCACATTGTGACTTTGATGGTGTAGAATCACAGCACTGAGCAGCTGTTGCAGGGTCTTTAATGCTTTACTTAGAGAGCAGTCTTATCCTGGACACCATGACCACATCACAGCTGAAATCCTTGATGTTCCCTTGGACAAGGCTTCCATCTCTGGACACAAGACTCAGTGTTTTTAAAACATTGCAAGAAAGGCCAAGACTATGTACACTAGTCAAATTAAATGACACAAAGATGACCAAAAGCCCTTCTGTAGACACAGTAATCCAAAACGAAAAAAAAAAAAAAACAGCAGTAGGGCTACCATGGCTCGTAGCATAAAATTTAATGAATTGCACACAAGATAAGCACTTTCAGAAACAATTCCTTCATCAGATCCAACACAATGAAATACAAATCTGAAGGGACATATTTAAAGCTCAAAAGCACCAATAATCTCATGAGAACAATTAAAACCAATAAAATGATTAGCTTGATTGCACTTTTCTGAGATTTAAAAAAGTTCAGTTACAGGCTTGCTGTTCTTGAACTGTTTGTAAGTTTCTGTGAGGCCATTTTTTGCTTGGGCTAAAGGAAAGTCTCTCTGTTGATCAGTGGCAGTGAAAAACATTGAGCAGCCTGCCTGCCCCTGTGGGAGTGGTTACTGATTTGAAACTGTAGTTTTATTGGCCATTTTGGGTCAATTCTAAAACTCCTTCATCTTCCTCTCTTAAAACCTGGCTGCCTCGTGGTTTTGGCGTCTTTTCAGGCTTTGTTGGCTGTTGGTGAAGCACCCACCAAGAGGAGAAAATGCTGAGAGAAGAAAGGAGCCACTTTTGAGACTTTAGTATTTTTCCTCTGTTTATTTGCTAAGTTTTTCTGCATAGCCGCCTATTTTGAGCATTTTCTGGCTTGTTAAATTTGATTTCTGCATTAGTAACTGTATGTAGAGCACAACCTAGAGCTGTTTACTGAATTTCCTGTTTGCACTTATTTTTAAAATTGTTTTTTTCTCAAAACTTGCATTTTATCTGTCTTTGGCCTAGCACTCTTGTGTGGGGTCATTTACTGCACTGTTATAACTTGTTGATACTTGTTAACCTCTGCTATCTCTGAAAAAACAAAAAAAATCTTGCTTTTTTCCCACTTTTCTGAGATTTAAAAAAGTTCAGTTACAGGCTTGCTGTTCTTGAACTGTTTGTAAGTTTCTGCGAGGCCATTTTCTGCTTGGGCTAAAGGAAAGTCTCTCTGTTGATCAGTGGCAGTGAAAAACATTGAGCAGCCTGCCTGACCCTGTGGGAGTGGTTACTGACTTGAAACTGTAGTTTTATTGGCCATTTTGGGTCAATTCCAAAACTCCTTCATCTTCCTCTCTTAAAACCCTCTTTTGCGCGTTTTTGAGCATAGCGCAACAACGGGCAACGCCACCTAATTGGGTTTAAACTATTCCTGGCTCCACAAAGTCTACTCTTCACTTTTTCCCTTAGAACTGCTCTATCTCTCAATTTAAACACCATATTCTCATTCTAAGGCCCTTCACTGGTCCAGTTAAGTAATCCTACAAGTTAGCACTATTAAACCATAAGTACTACTTACTCTTATACTCTCTACGATTACCCTGTCCTCTATTGGTCCGTCTTAAATTCAGATTCCCTATTACTCTAGCATGTCCAAAGGTCAGTCAATGGTTTCCTCTCCAGTCCAGCTGGTGAATCTGGGAATTTTGAGGCAATGTTACAACTGTCTCATGTACACGGACAACCCTCTCCTCCTCCAAACAGGTTCAAATATATGTGAGAGATGCAACTATTTAGCCAAACTGGAGGCTAAGCTCTCTCATCTCAAAACTGGTGTAACCAGTCAGGAGGAGAAGGTAACCTCACACAACACAATTCCAGTATCACATAGTCCCACCACATCAGCGAACCAAACACATAAATACACAAAAACATACTCGGAGGCTCTAAATAAAAATCTGCCTAAGCAACAGAGACCTCCAAAGCAGACATCCAAGCAAACGCTACCTCAAAACAAAACACACACAACACATAACCCACAAAGTCAGTGTGCCAAGCAGCCACAGCCCTTAAGGCTGAATAACACACCTGATACTCTTGTTATAGGTGACTCTATTGTCAGACACGCTGACGTCCCGCTCACCAGGCTGAATAAAGAGAAGGTCACGGTGAGCTGCCTGTCGGGTGCTAGGATCTGACACATAACGCAAGCACTCAGGTCACTCCAAAGCAAATACAAATATGATTCAGTCATTGTACATGCTGGTGTGAATGACCTGAGACGTATCTCCCTGGACTACATGAAAAGAGACATGGAGGAGCTCTCTGATCATGTAGCCCAGGCTGGTATGACCCTGACCTTGAGCAGCATCTTACCCTCACCTAGAATGATGCCACAGTACAAAGACAAAATGATCGATTTTAACAATTGGCTAAAATTTTGGTGTCATTCAAAGGGGATCCAGTGTCTGTCAGCCTGGGATGACATGCTCGACAAGCCACGTTGCTTCTCTAGGGACAGCTTGCACCTGTCACCACTGGGCTTTCGGATATTGGCAAAGGCTCTTGCCACCCCCATAGTGCCTTTTTTAGGCAAGGCTCAAAAGTCAAACCCACCACCATAGACAGCACAAGGAACAAGAAACTAAGGGTAATGCTGCTAAACGCCAGAAGTCTTAACCTCAAGATGCATGCACTCGAAGCTCTCCTCAGTATGGAGAACATCGATATCTGTGCAGTGACAGAAACCTGGTTCAAGGCTCCAGAGAGCACCCCAGCACTACCAGGCTATACCTCATATCATGCTTTTCGCCCCAAAACCCGGACCGAACCACAAAGAGGGGAGTTTCCATATTTATCAAGGATATCCACACCTCCAGGTTAGTGGCATTGCACGGCATCGGAGACCATCCATGTGCAACTAACAGTGGGCAAGACTGCTTTTCAGTTTATAGCATCCTACAGACCACCTTCTCAAAGTCAGGAATCCCATTCGGCTTTCCTGAAAACATTGGAGAACATGAAGATCTCTCCGAACACCATTATATTGGGCGACTTCAACTACCCAAACATTGACTGGGAGCACTACTCAAGCCCCAGCACCTTAGCCCAAAGATTCCTGGAAATTATAAACTCAAATGCTATGGAACAACTAGTCACCACACCCACAAGAGGGGAAAACATACTGGACCTGATCATCACCAACATGGGGACTCTATGCTCCAGACCAGAAGTGTATCCCTCATTGGTAAGATCAGGCCATAAATTAATTTCACTGGATGTCCACATCCCGACCCCATCCCCAGCCCAGAAAACCACAGTGAAAAACTTCTCAAAAGCGAACTTCTCACTTCTCAAAACCGAAGTGGAATCCTTCAAGGCCCCAGGGCCAGTGGAAACTACAGCCCAAAATGCAGAATCCTATATAAATGCATTCTACGGACATCTCCAGGAATGCATGGATCATGCTATCCCAAACAAAACCAAGACCCAATCATCCAAAGGCAGGCGTCCAGTCTGGTGGACCCCTGCCATAAATAAACTGTATAACAGAAGGAGGAAGCTACTACATGATAGAGCAAAATCCCTAATAGGGAAGGCATCTCTGATCAGTGCTAGCAAAAAATTACGATCCCTCATAAAATCCTCCAAGGCCAGCTTCGAGAGAAAAATTGCACAGGACACCAAAGACAATCATAAGGCTTTTTTCAGTTATGTTAGAAACCTGGGATGCAACTCCCAGACATGTTCTGAGTTGATTCTAAAGACAAAAAATATACTGAACCCACAGACATCGCCAATATCCTGGCAGACAGGTTCAGTGCAAACTTCTCCACCCCCTCCCCCACAAAAGAGCAAGTATCTATCCCGGCAGAGGGCTGCCTCCCAAACATCTCAGATGCTCAGGTGAAGGCTGCCCTCTCCAAAGCAAAAAACACTGCTTCCATGGGACCAGATGGCATCCCAGGTTGCATCCTACATGAACTACAAGAGGAACTAATCCCTCAAATAAAACAGCTATACAATCTCAGCCTCACTACAGGATATGTGCCCACAGAATGGTGTACAGCAACAGTGGTCCCACTCCACAAAGGTGGAGCCTCTACGGACCCTGGAAACTATCGCCCCATAAGCCTGACTAGCTTAGTCTGCAAGGCTATGGAGAGGATCATCATGGAGCTCATAAACAAAGACATTGGGGACCTACAGACACTAGATCCTAACCAGTTCGGCTTTGTCAAGGGTAGATCCTGCCTTTCGAACCTGGTTGACTTCTTTGAAACAGTCACCAAAGCCATAGATGAAGGGAAGGTAGTCCACACAGCCTATCTGGACCTTGCAAAGGCATTTGACACAATACCCCACTCGGGCATCATAGATAAGCTATCCAGCTTAAATATAAACCCCTATGTCACAAGATGGGTCGCAAACTGGCTCAAAGACAGAACCCACAGAGTGAGAGTTGCTGGAGCCATGTCAGACTCGAAACCAGTCACAAGTGGCGTCCCACAGGGTTCTGTCCTGGGACCACTCTTGTTCGGTATATACTTTTCCGGGGTACAGGCAAACGTGGGAGGACTATGGCTCACCAAGTTCGCAGACGACTGCAAACTGGGCCATAATCAACTCTCCAGCTGACACAAACATCCTTCAAAAGGTCTCACAGAGACAGATAACTGGTGCCAGCCATGGTTTAAAGCTAAATGCCAAAAATGTATAGTCATACCCTTTGGCAAAAACAATGTGCCCACAAATTACCACATAGGCGGAAACCCATTAAGTACAGAGAAAGTTATTAGGGAACTGGGGACCCAAGTTGATAGCAATCTCTCCTTTGAAAACCACATTGCCAAAGTGGTTAGAAAGACCTTCTACATAGCCCACCTCATCACGAAGGGTTTCCCATCTAGATCAAGAGAGGTAATCGTGCCCCTTTATTCATCCCTCATCAGGCCCATCATAGAATACAATGCCCCTTTTGGGATGTACCTTACCTGACACCTGCAGCAATTAGAAGACCCCAAAAGTATCTCACCAAGAGGATCAAGGGTCTCAAACAGATGCCATATGCTGCTCGGTTAAAAAAACTCCAGCTCTACTCAGTTGCATACCGCCTACTTCGAGGCGATCTATGCCTGACATACAAAGCTATGTCAAATCCAGAATTAATGGACATGCTCCACCTCAGTAAATCTAAATCCCTTAGAGCCACACGCTTGAGGGACTTGAACCTCAGCACAGAAATAAATAGAACTTGCTGGAGGGACAGGTTCATAACCCAGAGGCTCCCTTCGCTCTGGAATTGAATTCCAGTTCATGTGAGGCAGAGCACCTCACTGAATCTCTTCAAGAAGAATCTTGATAAGTGGATGGGGGATCATAGGTTTGTCCCAGGGATTACTCCCGTGTCACTATTAGACAGAGGCACAGTAAACTAAACCTTAAAAAGGGCACAGTATACTCAAATCAAGGGGTGGCGTAAGCCATACAGAATCGGGCTAGGCTTATAATTGCCCCAGGGCAGATAGCCTAGTATGAACCTATGAACCTGTTAAACAATTAATAAAGGTAATCTACAGTTAAATAGATTTTGAAATCTGCCCCATACT
Organism: Protopterus annectens; assembly: GCF_019279795.1. Taxonomy (NCBI): domain Eukaryota; kingdom Metazoa; phylum Chordata; order Ceratodontiformes; family Protopteridae; genus Protopterus; species Protopterus annectens. Next base: position 71,303,023 of record NC_056733.1, on the reverse strand, counting down.
AGCAAACTAAAAATGCAAGCACAGATTTGTAGCATAGCAAAGAACAGTACTAACATATCAAGAAGAGTCTTACATCATCCAAAAATAGTAGGCATTAAACATCCTACCAACAAATAGCTGATAAAACCATTCATTAAACCGGAAACATACCTGCAAAATAAAAACAGATGTTTAAGAGGTAGCTGTTAATATAAGATAATCACTGGAATATACCATTGTGTCATAGTCTGCAAGCTTTCAGAATAGGCTTCAAAGGTATGTAACCTTTCAGACCAGGGGGGGGTATATCAGCTCACAGATCAGCTATCCAGTTCGTCTCTTTCACCTCTTTGTTATTCCTGATGTCACCCCCCCCCCAATAGTGGGCTTAATACTATCTATCACCATAAAAAAGAGCTTATGCTCCAAAAATTTCTTAACATTCTGGAATAATGCATTACTTTCCAGTCCCATTCCTAATAGTGCCAACATGTTGTCAAATGCGCTGTTTCAACATCTGACTAGTCTTGCCAGCATAAAACAAGGTGCAGTGATCACAGCTGGCTATATAGACCACGATGTTCTTCGTGTTTCACTGTTGAGTCATCACCTGTGGGTTATCCCTGCTGTGGTAGCTCTCAGCCGGTCCGAATACCAGAGTCAGTGTTTTTCTGCGTTGGCTGCTGTCACTTGCTGACTGACGTCAGGTCTTCAGTGCTATAAAGGAAGGCAGTCGACGCCATTACATCAGTCTTTCTTGCCATGGAGCCTGTAGCGGAAGCAGTTCACAAGTGTGCCGGTTGGTCGCTACCAGAGTTTGAAATACAGCTGAAAACGTCTAAAGCTAAGTACTCCGTTGGGGATCCTTTTTTCTTGCACTAACTGATGTCTGAAAAAGTTAACAGTTGTCTTGCCTGTGGAAAGCAAATCCCACACCAAGACTTCCATTCATACTGCATCACTTGTTTAGGCCCAGACCACAATGCCCCCCTTGCCGGTTCTGTGCCCTCTTTAACGCGAGAACCTTTCGTCATAGAGCTCTTATTGAAGCCGAAATGGCATCCATCAGCCAACAATCCATAGACATTCCTAAAAAATGTAAGGATAGAGACAGCCCACACAAGGCTAAGCCTTCTGATGACTCTACCGCTAAGCAGGTGTTCAGTTCTCCGGAATTCAGTGAGGTACCTTCGCAGCCCCTGATGCCCAATTCAGTACCTTCTCAGGCCTCTACTGAGACCCTTTTGAGTCTGGTATGCCACAGAAATCTTCTTTGCCTTCCGAGCCTTTGGTGGTCTGTGCCTTGGTTGAGTCCGGAGCCGCGACACAGGCACCAGCTTCCAAGGAATTTTTTCACACTACTGAATCTGGACAAAAACTGGCGCCTTCTTATCTGATTACCGTTTCTCTCAGATCGATGGATACTCTTAGGCCTAGATGCTAGGCCACTCCTAGGAAAACTACCTCTAGCCACCATTTTACTCCTGCTCCATCACCACAAGCTGAAATGCTTAAAATGGCAGAGGATCTTATCACCCTTATCAGGGGTAGTCAGGCCACAACTTCTAAAAGGAAAAGAGACCTTTCTTCTGAAATCCTGACAGAACAGGATTCTGAGGAGTCTGATTATTCAGATTTTGAAAGAGGAACAACAACCTCTGACTGCTTATGAGGATTCAGGTGCAGAGGAATCCATTCCTTCTGCCTCCCCACCAGAAGATCTTTCCTTTGGGGAAGCCCTTCACACCCTCGGGGAACATTTCCACTGGGAATCCCAGGACGTCCCTCAGTCTAAGAAAAGACTAAGAGTTTCTAGACCTGCCCCAGCACAGACCGTTGGCCATCCCTCCAATCTTAGTGGTGGTGGATGATGTATTCCATGACTCCAGCTTAGCTCCTGACGCCCTCCCACCTGCTCCCAGAAAACCTGATGGGTATTAGAGTACCAGATTCTGACAAATACCTGTACAGAAATCCTGCTGCAGACCTGGAGGTCATTACACAGGGACCAAAAGGAGCTAAGGTTAGTTCTGCAAAGAATCCTATTCTTTCTGACAAGGACTCCAGAGCTCTGGACAGATGGGGTAAAAAAGTATGCACATCTGCAACCTTCGCTATCAGATAAAATATCAACAACACACTTTGGAGCTATTAAAACAAAATATTTCAACCTTTCCTGACTGTGCCAATTTGAAAGAGTTAGCAGATTTACTGCACTCTTCTTGTCAAGTGGCCATACACTCTGTGGATATGACACCCTAGAAGCCTCAAGCAGGGCAGCAGTGACAGGATCTGTCATTAGGAGACATGCATGGTTTAAGGAAGAACCTCTCCCTGATCATGTCAGATCTAAATTACTTGATGCACTCTTGGATAAGGACCACTTGTTTGGAGTAAAAGCAGAAAGAGGTGCTTAAAAAGATGGAAGACAAAGCAAAATCTGTGCAAACAGTAAAAGATTTGTTTCAGGTACATCCCCCTGGTTTCAGCAGGAATTTTTCCTCAAAGCACTGGTCCTTTCCTGCACCTAGCAGACAGGGGCAAGGTAAGCCTGGCAGGGACAGACCACCCAGTCTCCTATCCCAGGGACAGCCACCAAACAATGGAACACTTCCGCTCCAAAGGCAGGGAGTTATAAGCCATCCCTCTATGACAAAAACTCTCAATGACTCCCTGCCCCCCCGCCCTCTTTTCTCTCACCAAAACCTAGGAGGAACGGTCTCCTTCTGCAAAGAAAATTGTCTTTCCGTAACAAAGGACCAATGGGTCTTAAAGATCATTTTTCAGGGATACAAATTCTCCTTCAATGAACTCCCAGTTCCAAGAGGGTACCCAGACTTGCCTCCAAATCAGTGGGCAGCGGTACTGAAACAAGTCCAAACTCTAATATCCCAAGGAGCAGTAGAACCTGTCCCCTCAGATCAAACAGGCAAAGGCTTTTATTTCAGAGTATTTCTTGTTTCCAGAAAAGAGGGCACTTGGCATCCCATCCTGGCTCTCTCCATTCTGTACACCTCCTTGGTGGTCCCCAAATTCAAAATGCTAACTTTGTAGCAGCTGCTGCCTATGCTGACAAAAAAATGCCTGGTTAGTTACCCTAGATCTAAAAGATGCCAACCTCCACACACCCATAAGGGAATCCTGCAGGGAATTCCTTTGTTTCAGTTATCTGCACAAACCTTTGGCTTATCTACTACTCCCAGGGTATTTACCAAATGCTTAGCCCTGGCCATAGCCTTTTGCAGACAGAAAAATATACAGATTTACCCTTATCTGGCCTCATTCGGGCAGATTGCAAAGTAAACACCCTCCAGGAAGATCATTTTCTTGGTAGCACTGCTGGACACAGCATCCCAAATGGCCTTCCTATCCCTAGAAAAGAAGAGCTTCTTGCCTCTCCATTTTACCCAGCTGGCTTCCAGAAGTCACCTCAAAGTGAGGAAATTCCTGCAAGCCTTGGGGTACATGGCATCTTGCATCCTTCTAATTCCTCTGGCCAGGTTTCATATAAGAAAACTTCAGTAGTACCTAAAGGACCTTTGGTGTCAGCACTCTCAACCTCTTGAGACCTCTCTTCCTTCTAATCCCCTGTATAAGGGCTGAGTTTCTCTAGTGAGCCAGGGCCTGTACACAAAATAAGGGTCTTTCCTTCACCCTCCGCCCAACCAGGCAGACCATTACCACTGATGCCTCAGACATTGCTTGGGGTGCTCACCTAGAAGGCAGGTGCACCCAAGGTCTTTGGGATGCCCTGCACCTCCCCTCACACATCAACCAGAAGGAAATGATGGCAGTACAAAAGGCTCTGGCATCCTTCAAACCCAATCTGAAACCAGGGGATCTCTTTATCAAAACCGACAACACCACAGTAATGTGGTACATCAAGAAACGGGGAGGGACCCAATCTTACCCTCTGTGCAGGCTAGCCATAAACCTCTGGCTGACAGCTTCTTGCATGGGATTACACCTAATAGCCCAATACCTACCAGGGAACAGCAACACCCTGGCAGACTACTTAAGCAGAAACTTACTGGACCCCTCCACGAATGGAAGCTCCACAGAAAAATCTTTTTACAAATCACTCAGGAGTGGGGGACTCCAGAGGTGGATCTCTTTGCTTTGCATCTCAACCATCAGCTGAAAAAATTCTGTACCAAGGAGTATCACCACCTAGCATGGAAGGTGGATGCCTTGACCTTCCCCTGGAACACCCTCTTTGTGTATGCATTTCCTCCTCTGCCTCTTATTCCCAAGGTACTGATCAAAATAAGGGAGGAGAGACCAAAGGCCACCCTCATTGCTCCAGATTGGCCCAGACAACATTGCGTTACATCCCTTAGTACGCAGCCTGACCTTACAGCCTCCCAGGCAGCTTCCAATGATCTCAGACCTCTTGACTCAGGTGGGGGAAATGCTGCACCCCAGACTTGCAGACTCAAACTATCAGCATGGCTAATACTCTAAAGGCAAACAAGGGGCCACTGTTAAGCAAACGTGTCCTAGACATTATCGCAGAGGCCAGAAGGCCCAGCACCAGAAAATCTTACTCAGGAAAATGGAAAATATTCTGCTGCTGGAGTCCGTCCAGAGGAGGCAATACCTCACAACCTTCCATCCCTCTTATCCTGGACTACCTAGCGGAGCTATTTAATAGTGGCCTCTCCTTCTCCTCTATTAAAATCCACACCTCAGCCATTTCAGCTCATTTTGATACAGAACAGCCCCTGTTCTCCCATTCTTTGATTGAACAATTCCTCAGAGGGGCTTCTAATATCAGATCTCCCAGAAGGCCAGTCTCTCCAGCCTGGGACCTGAATTATGTTTTAGAAAAACTAACCTTACCACCCTTTGAATTTGCTGCTTCAGCAGAACTAAGATACATCTCCTGGAAGACTGCTTTTCTCCTAGCTATCACCTCAGCCAGAAGGGTTTCAGAGCTTCAGGCGCTGATGGTCATTGAGCCCTTCTTCATCTTCCATGCAGACAGTGTCTCCCTGAGGACTAATCCCTCCTTTATGCCCAAGGTGGTATCTAATGTAACCCTCACCCAGGCCATACATCTACCTACTTTCTTTCCTAAACCTCAAAACAAGGGGGAAATAATTATGCACTCACCAGACATGCAGACAGCTTAGATATACTATCTGGACCGTACTAAACCCTTCAGGAAAACAGACCAACTACTTGTCAGCTTTGCCCCAGGGGCAGAGGGGAAGCCCATTTCCAAATGTATATCACATTGTATCCATTTCTGCTACCGATTGCATGGGAAACCCCCCCAAGTGTATTAAACCCATTCCACTAAGGCAGCCTCCACTTCCACAGCATTCCTCAGAGGAGTTCCCACCAGGGACATCCTGGAAGCTGCTACCTGGACTTCTATCCATAAGCATTACCACCTATCTCTATTTTCTCAGGCTAGGGCAGTGTTTGCCTCTGCAGTTTTGCAGGGCATGCTGACCCATTCCTCGGCCTCTTACTAATCCTACCATCCCTCTCCTCAGCTTTGGGAATCCTCCCACAGGTGATGACTGCAACAGTGAAATGAAAAACAAAGTACAGTTGTGTAAACTTACCATAAATGTAGATGTTCAAGTGTATTCACTGTTGCAGTCCTGGTTTCCCTCCCTCCTCCCCCCTTGTATCTTCTTTTTTTAGGGAGACATAAGCTTCTAACGGCGGGTTTTAGCCACTAGGACCACTTTACCATATTTACTTGGGCCTTTGACTGGTTAGGTCAAGAAAAACTGATGTAATGGCGTCAGCTGCCTTCCTTTATAGCACTGACCTGATGTGAATCAGCAAGCAACAGCAGGCTGATGCAGAAAATCATTGACTCTGGTATTCGGGCCGGCCAAGGGCTGCCACAGCAGGGGTAACCCACAGGTGATGACTGCAACAGTGAATACACTCGAACATCTATATTTATGGTAAGTGTACACAATTGTATTTTCTTACTGTTGCAAGAAGCATATCCCTTATAACAATACCATTTATTAGTAACAGGATGTGTAAAGATATTACAGCTTTTAATAAATGCACAAGCTTTGCACCTCTTGCAAGAATATGTGCCTTTCTTGGCACTCTGAAACATGGCACTAACCATATCAAATTTAGTGTGGGAAGTGGTTTCCAAAGGGGTGAAAATGCAAGGTCTGTGTAGAGTCCTTATGACTGACAAACACACACTTCAGAGAGGTGATGGCAGTGATAAATGTTTTAAAGCCTTAAATCATCTCTGGTTCCCAGAAACTCTGCTAGTGTACACGGGCAACACCACAATGAGGTTGATACATAAACAACCAGGAGAGTACCAGATCTTTCCCACTTAACCTGGCATATAGTAACTCCACTGTTTGACTCTACAGGCTTCATACATTCCATCAGAGCAAATCTTGACTGCAGACAAGCTAAGAGGGACCAGGACAAATGGAAACTTCACCCTGAAGTCTTCCAAGATTTGATCCAACCATGAGGAGTACCTCAAGTAGATCTCTTTGGTCCTCTTAAAGCAGACAACTAAAGAAAGACTGTTCCATGATTCATTGTAAACAGGCCTGAAATTCCTTCTCGATTGTATGAAAGGAATGTTCCTGTATGCTTTTCCACAATTTCCTTCAGTGTTCTTTTAATGATAGAAAGGGACTCCCCTAAAATTGTTGAAGTGACTCCCTTTTGGCCCATGCAGCAGTAGGTCTCCCTTCTTTTCAGTCTGGACAAGGACAGTTGCCACAGGCTACCCCACAGATTGGATTTTTTTATCCAACCTGAAAACTCTTAAGTTAACTGCCTGGATGGTAGAATTTTGAAAAGTTTTAGGTAGCTTTTTATTGAGTATGATCGAGAGGTATTGGGAAGTCTTACTTGTGTAAGTAGAACATTTTTTTTTCTAGTTGATGCCAATCTAAGAACCAGTACAAAGAAAAACAAAATATTGCCTTGTAGATAAAGTTGGATTTACCAAACAAAAGTAAAAGTAACAAGATGTTGTAAAATCGGCACCACAATACTTGTTAGAAACAATCAATTTTATTAAATGTTGCTTAGTACCACAAAGACTAAGAACCGGCAGCATCTTCAAGCCCAGCTGCTTCTGGTTCCAGATTGTTTGTCCTCTGTCCTTTCTTATTCTTCTGTCAAGGTTTATTTGTTGGCCATTTCTGCTGGTCTGCCCTTGGATCCCCTCCACCATTTCTAACCATCCTCAAGTCATAGTTTTGAAAAGGTTGTTGCAGGTTTACACACCTAGAAAACAAGTGGCGCCCCTCCTGGGGATCTTATCTTTGTGCTTTTTCCATTTAAGACAACTCATCTGACGAACTAAGGTTCTTAACATGGAAGACCTGTTTTACTTGTTGTGACTTCTGTTGGAAAGTGTCTGAGTTAAGATCACTTATGGTTCATCAGCCCTACCTTGTTTTTCACAACGATTGGGTTTATTTGAGAACTATCCCTTCTTTTATGCCTAAAGTGTTTTCAGAGTTTATCTTGAGCCAGACTATAAATCTCCCTGTCTTGTTTCCTGAACCCATGAACCAGGGAGAAAAGATTTTTCACACTTTTGATGTCCACAGGCAACTTGGATGCTACCTAGCCAAATCTCAGGCCTTTAGGAAAGATGACCAGCTGTTCGTATCCTAGGAAGGTACAAGGAAAAGTCAACTAATGTCAAACCAGGCTATTTCCAGATGTTTGTGTCATACTATTTCGTTTTTATGCTTTCCATAATAAGCCACTTCCAGGCAGGTCTAGGGCCATTTCCACTAGGACTTTAACTTCCTCAGTGGCGTTTTGAAAGGTGGTAAATTCTGGAAGTAATTCTAGAGGCATCAGCTTGGCCTTCCTTACATACTTTCAGAAAACCTTTAAGCAAGACTACTTTTCCAGGCCCATAACAGGCTTTGATTGGACCATTCTCCAGGAGTCCCTGGATTACTAGTTTATTTTTCTTCCTCCCTTCTTAATTTGTAACCTACAGTTTTCTTCTTCTTCTTTTGACTTTCCCCTGTTAGGGGTCACCACAGTGGATCACCTGTCCGCTCATGATTGGCAGTGGAGTTTTATGGTGTCGAGTTTGTAACCCACAGTAATCATCAACTCAAATAATTTAGGCTGCTGCAGCAGTAATCTAATGTTGAACATGGTACAGTTGTGTAAATAAACTTTCTGTATTTCTAGGGTATGGATTTGTATACTGTTTTGTACATTTTACCTTTTGGTACATTCTTAGTAGTATTCTTTCAGGATTCTTGCCACCATTTCCTAAGGAATAAAACTCCCAATTTCTTAGACTACTGCAACAGTGATATAGTAGAGCATCTTCTGTTATGGTATATTTATTTGCACAACTGTATTATATAGTGTTTTGACTTTGCCTTGTATTCTCTATATGCTCCTAAATGTATTGCCTTTTTTACTCTGTATGCAGAGTAATTCACTTGCATCTGTGTTTTCCATTGGTTATTTATCATTTTCGTGGGATGCAATCTCTTTGATCTTCACTGTAGTAGGAATGCCCTTTTACCCAAAGGGACTAAGTGGATTTAAAATGTATAGTTAAATAACTAAACCCAGACACTGGGGATGCACAAGCCAGTGCATTTCTTCATGCCGGTCCCAAGCCTGGATAAATGGGGAGGGTTGCGTCAGGAAGGGCGTCTGGCATAAAACATTTGCCAAATGAGATGTGCGGAAACCAATACAGATTTACATACCAGATCGGTCGAGGCCCGGGTTAACAATGACTGCCACCAGTACTGTTGGCCTACAGGGTGCTAGCGGAAATTGGGCTACTGTTGGCCAAAGGAGGAGAAGGAGAAGAAGAGGGGGGGAGGCATGCCCGAACGCAGGAAGAGAGGAGACAGGTTAGGAGTGTGGTAGTGAGGGTAGGAGCTTTGAATGTTGGCAACATGACTGGTATAGGGAGAGAGCTAGCTGATATGATGGACAGAAGGAAGGTTGATATACTGTGTGTACAAGAGACCAGGTGGAAGGGAAGTAAGGCCAGGTGTATTGGAGGTGGGTTCAAATTGTTCTATCATGGTGTGGATGGGAGGAGAAATGGGGTAGGGGTTATCCTGAAGGAACGGTATGTCAAGACTGTTTTGGAGGTGAAAAGAGTGGCAGATAGAGTGATGTTTATGAAGCTGGAAATTGATGGTGTAATGATGAATGTTGTTAGTGCATATACTCTGCAAGTTGGGTGTGCGATGGATGAGAAAGAAAAATTTTGGAGTGAGTTGGATGAAGTGGTGTTGATGAGTGGTACCCTAGGGTGAGAGAGTGGTGACTGGAGCAGATTTCAATGCACATATTGGTGAAGGGAACAGAGGGGATGAGGAAGTGATGGGTAGGTATGGTGTTAAGGAAAGGAATGCAGAAGGTCAGATGGTAGTGGATTTTGCAAAAAGGATGGACATGGCTGTGGTGAATACATATTTTAACAAGAGGGAGGAGCATAGGGTGACATACAAGAGTGGAGGGAGATGCACACAGGTGGATTATATTCTATGCAGGAGGGCCAGTTTGAAGGAGATTGGAGACTGTAAAGTGGTGACTGGGGAAAGTGTAGTTAGGCAGCATAGAATGGTGGTCTGTAGAATGACATTGGTGATCAAGAAGAGGAGGAGGAGTGTGGGGGCAGTACCAAGGATCAAATGGTGGAAATTTAAAATGGGTGATTGTGAGGTTGAGTTCAGGGAAGAGTTAAGACAGGCACTGGGTGGTAGTGAAGTGTTACTGAAAAGCTGAGTAACTACAGCAGAGCTAGTAAGGTAGACTGCTAGAAAGGTGCTTGGTGTGACATCTGGACAGAGGAAGGAAGACAAGGAGACCTGGTGGTGGAATGAGGAAGTACAGGAGAGTATACGGAGAAGGAGGTTGGCAAAGAAGTGGGATTGTCGGAGAAATGAAGAAAGACAGGAGTATAAGGAGATGAGGTGCATGGTAAAGAGAGAGGTGGTGAAGGATAAGGGGTATAGAGAGTTGTATGAAAGGATGGACACTAAGGAGGGAGAAAAAGACTTGTACCGATTGGCTATACAGAGGGACCAAGCACGGAAAGATGTGCAGCAGGTAAGGGTGATAAAGGATAATGAGGGAAACTTACTCATTAGCGAGGAGAATGTGTTGAACAGATGAAAAGAGTACTTTGAGGGGCTGATGAATGAAGAGAATGAGAGAGAGAGAAGGCTGGATGATCTGGGGATAGTGAATCAGGAAGTGCAGTGGATTAGCAAGGTGGTAGCAAAGATAGCTATGAAGAGGATGAAGAATGGAAAGGCTGTTGGTCCAGATGACATACCCGTGGAAGCTTGGAGGTGTTTAGGAGAAATGGCAGTGGAATTTTTAATCAGATTGTTTAATGAAATATTGGAAAGTGAGAGGATGCCTGAGGCCTGGAGAAAGTGTTTTGGTATCGATTTTTTAAGAATAAGGGCGATGTGCAGAGCTGTAGTAACTACAGAGGGATAAAACTGATCAGTCACAGTATGAAATTATGGGAAAGAGTAGTGGAAGATAAGTTAAGAAGGGATGTGATGATTAGTGATCAGCAGTATGGTTTCATGCCAGGAAAGTGCACTACAGATGCGATGTTTGCAATGAGAGTGTTGATGGAGAAGTACAGAGAAGGTCAGAAGGAATTGCATTGTGTCTTTGTGGATTTAGAGAAAGCATATGACAGAGAGCCAAGAGAGGAGTTGTGGTATTGTATGAAGAAGTCAGGAGTGGCAACGAAGTATATAAGAGTGGTACAGGATATGTACAAGGGTAGTGTGACTGCGGTGAGATCTGCAGTGGGAGTGACAGATGCGTTTAAGGTGGAGGTGGGTTTACATCAAGGATCTGCTCTGAGCCCTTTCTTATTTGCACTGGTGATGGACAGGTTGACAGACGAGATCAGACAGGAGTCCCTGTGGACTGTGATGTTTGCAGATGACATTGTGATATGTAGTGAGAGTAGGCAATAGGTTGAGGAGGCCCTGGAGAGGTGAAGATATGCTCTAGAGAGGAGAGGAATGAAGGTCAGCCGGACTAAGACAGAATATGTGTGTGTGTGAATGAAAGGGAGGATAGAGGAATGGTGAGGATGCAGGGAGTAGAGTTGGCGAAGGTGGATGAGTTTAAATTCTTGGGATCAACAGTTCAGAGTAATGCCGAGTGTGGAAGAGAGGTGAAGAAGAGAGTACAGGCAGGGTGGAGAAGAGTGTCAGAAGTGATTTGTGACAGACTAGTACCAGTAAGAGTGAAATGGAAGGTCTTCAAAAGGGTAGTGAGACCAGTTATGTTATAAGGGTTGGAGACAGTGGCATTGACAAAAAGGCTGGAGTCAGAGCTGGATGTGGCAAAGTTAAAGATGTTATGATTTGCACTGGGTGTGACGAGGGTAGACAAGATTAAGAATAAGTATATTAGAGGGAGAGCCCAGGTTGGACAGTTTGGAGACAAAGCCAGAGAGGCGAGATTGCATTGGTTTGGACATGTGCTGAGGAGGGATGCTGGGTATATTGAGAAAAGGATGCTAAGGATGAAGCTGCCAGGTAAGAGGAAAAGAGGAAGGCCTATGATGTTAGAGCGGACATGCAGGTGGCTGGTGTGACAGAGCAAGATGCAGAGGACGGGAAGAAATGGAAACAGGTGATCCGCTATGGTGACCCCTAACCGGGAAAAGCCGAAAGAAGAAGTTAAATAACTGTGTAGTCATTTTGTTCACTTCACTGGAAATGGGGGAGGAAAGCTTTACAGTTCATGATATACTTGGATAAAAAGTGAAACAGTCTAGGCCTTAAAGATCCCTTGAGTATGTCCAGACTCTGGTGCCATTCTAGTTAGTAGTCGACTACCATTTCTCATTTAGCATTTAATACTAGTAGTTCATATTATACTGCATTCTGCAGTTGGCTGCATAATTGAAAAAAAAAATACAGTGCAGGACAGCTAATATTCACCTAACATTTTATTATTCAGTTTGGAATAAGCATACAGTTTGTTTTTATGAGGTCCAAAATGGCATTTACCCTGAGTAGGAAAAATCTAACCAGGAATTTTGTGAAATTCCCATTATATTATAAGAAGTCCAGAACCCCTTGATGCATGATGCAGTCCATTGTCCTTAATGAAGCATATCTGCAAGCACTTGCTTTGGGAATGGAATCCCACAGCCTTTGATTTCTCCCACATCAAGTGTGTGTGTGTGTGAGTGCACGTATATGTGTGTGTTTGTGTGTGAGAGTGCTTGCATATATGTGTGAGTGCACGTGTGTGTGTGAGTGCATGCATGTGTGCACGCACGTGTGTGCACGGGTCCACTACAGAATCTCAAAAGCTCATAATAAAGACACTAATATCTACCTGCTGACCCTAACAACCTAACCCCTAACCCTAAGGTTCATCGCACACTCACCTGACCCGCGCCCCCCCCTAACTCACTTAAACCGCCCCCAACCCCAATATTTGTAAAACCAACAAACACTTACCTGAACCCAACGCATGACCTAACACCACAGGGCTAACAATAGCAAAGCCACAATGCGTCCGTATGTCCATTTTGTGTTTTCAGGATTTTGAGTTTCAGGATTTTGGGCTTTCGGGTTTGAATTTTTTGATTTTTTGAAGCTAGGATTATGAGCCGGTATTATGAGCTTTCGAGATTCTGTAGTGGACCCGTGTGCACACGTGTGCATGCAGGAGCGCACATGTGCATGCACGTGAGTGCACACACTTGTGTGTGTGTGTGTGTGTGTGTGTGTGTGTGTGTGTGTGTGTGCATGTGTGCGTGAGTGCAGGTGCATGTGTGCGTGAGTGCAGGTGCCTGTGTGTGAGTGCACACGCCTGTGTGTGTGTGCACACACCTGTGTGTGTGAGTGCACGCGCCTGTGTGTGCGAGGGCACGTGAAGGCACATGGGTGTGTGTGTGTGTGTGTGTGTGTGTGTGTGTGTGTGTGTGTGTGTGTGTGTGTGTGTGTGTGTGTGTGTGTGTGTGTGTGCGTGAGTGTATGCGCACAACCTTCTCTATCTTTTGAATAAGCTGCTCTGTATTCAAATTTTGTAGTAGTGAACTACATCAAACACAGACCCTTGGTCTCTCATTGATCAGCTGCTAAACATATTTCAGATGGCAGCAGGAATTATACTATTATATACGGACATAGATTGTATAATTTACTTGTTTTCTTCTATCTGTCTTTATTTCCCCCACTGCTTGTTGCCTAACAACCCTTTCTTTGCAAATGGGTCCATTCTTTCCCCATCAGTAGGGTCAAATCTAATCAAGAGGTCTCCTCACTGAGGCAACCATCTGGGTTTTTTCTGCTGGCACACAGTGTGTTATGGACCTAAGTGAGCCCTCTCCCACGTGAATATGTAATGGGTGTAGCACCAGCCTGTCACTTACTTCTACAAGTGACATAAGCCCATAAGCGACCCCTTATCATAGAAAAAGCAAATTGTATATATTTTTCCAGTCTTTACCTAGACTTTGTATCCTCCCCAAGAGAGGTGAGTGGACTGAGTACCTTCATTCCTTTTCCTTCCCCAGCAGGTGCCAGAACTGCTAATTGAACTAGGTCTTGCACTGTTTCTTTAGATAACAGAGGAAACCTTGAAAAAAACAAAGTAATAAACACAAATCCCAAGGTAATCCCAATGAATATGCATCGGAGCTAAGCAGCCAACAAGAAAAGCAAGCATTTTATCTAGTAAAATGTACAGCTAACGTATATTGTTAGAGGAAGTGCGCTTTAATTTTACATATGTTGTTAGATGAAGTGTGCCGTAATTTCATGTATGTTAGATGAAGTGTGCTTAAATTTTACTTGAAATTATCTGGTGCCTGGCTGTCTAATTTTAGTTTTGAAAAGGGTTGTTGTTGAAAAACTAGCTGTGGTGAGAATTGATCAACTCAGGGCTTGGCATTAATGGAGAGCACTGGACCGCAGTGGAATGTTTGTATACTGCTCAGAATATTAAGGCAGTAGAGTAGTTTGACAGCTAATTACTAATGTCTTAACAGGATAGTTAAATAAAAAATATCTGTCTATCGTATGAAGTGCCTGATTTTGGAGAACGACTAGTGTTTGCCTCATGCTTTTGCTGCATGACTGAAAAAGTTTGCTTTTCTTGTTGGTTCCTTAGCTTTGATGAGTATTTGTTGTGACTACCTTGGGGTTTGTGTTTATTTCTTTGGATATGACGGAGTATTATGGAAATGCATTACATGTCAATATCCAGGCAGTACAGTAGACAATGAGAACATTACATATAGGGAAAATAAGTTTACATCCATGTGCAGTCACATGACAATGAACACTGATGGTCTTTGAATTCATGTATAACAGTCACAGACTGAAAAAAAAAATGTTCTTGTTCCCTTAAGATGTACTGCAGCACTTGGTGAAAATTCCTGCTACAAACATTTCAGGACTAAGTGTTTAGAGTGAGTGGTTTGATATTCATTTAAAATTGTCCTAAAATGTAGGAGCTGTCAGTTCTGCACAAGCTTTTAGTCAAAACCAAAAATAGTAAAGTACGCATTCTTACCTAACTGTGCTGTTGCTGCACAGAATGCTGATTTTCATGTAGTAGTTCTTGTCTCAGTTCAGATTAAATGTTTATAACTCTGAATGAGTTTATCAACAGAGCAGCTTGGATAAAGGCAGTGCATGGTTATAGGCTCACATTCACATTTCCTGTTAATTTTGTTTACTCCAAGTACAAGTTTTTTGGTATTTTTGCTGTGAGTAATGAAACACCTTGGAACATGCCAGAGTTGTCCACATATCAGGACATGTGACCAGTCTTTATCGGTGTATGTAATCTTCCTTTTGTCTCTTTACTTTTAGATACCATCTGATCAGGGTGAAATGGCACTAAAAATGCTAAGGATGGTGACCAATCAAGAGAATATATAACATTTTGAGTATCAACCTGCTGGATGGGTTGCATAAACATTATCTCAAACTGTCAGTCTGCAATTTGTACTTATTAAAATGCCACATTCTTTTGCTTCTAAATTGTGACAAAAAATGAGGGGTTTTGAGCATAAAGAATCATGTGATGGTACTGTCTCTGTATAAGAAATGCGTACACCACCTACCAGAATGATCTTTGCAGATTTGGTGAGCCAGAAGTCTAGTAAAACTCGCTGCGATTGTGGTTATATTTTTATGTTGCATCCACTGATATTCTTGTATGTGAAATGTTGGTTGCAGCTTAGTTTTGTTTGCAAAACACAGCAACACTGACTGTTTTCATTCAGAATCTGAAGACAAAATGTTTTTCTATAGCTAGTTACTTCCTGTAACTGCTTTCTGTCATGTTTTGTGACATTTGATTGTCTTATAAGGTATGTTGGGAGAGAGTTGCTCATCATACATACAAACAAACCCATTACACTTGTAGCACTGCTGAATTAAATGTGGTGACATTTTATGCAATACTCATTTGTAAAAAAAATGAGGCCAAAATTTGAAAATTAATCTTTTTTATATTTTAAATATTTTACTACATGAATAAAACACACTTTGACTGAGGCTAATTATTTTAACCAGAATTGTTTTTCTTCATCAGTTATGAACTTTGCATTATAAGCCAAATGTATTTATCAGAATGGAGATGAGGACTGGCTGGATAACCAAAGCTGCATGGATGTGTGTGTTTTTTTTTTATTAATTTAAAAGTTTGTTTAAAAATGATCGTGCATTTGCCTTGAATGTTTGATCCTAGTGGTCAGATGTAACTTAAGTAGAGTAAAACTGAGTTATGACAAACCAACAAAAACCTGGGTTAATCCACTGAATGATTCTGTGATTTCTGTTTGGGAGGAAACTGCCTTTTTCACTCAGATTTGTTACAATTATTAGCAGGCCACATTTTACAGTCATTTCATTGAATGCCTCATGATTGAAAGTTATCCTGAATGAAAAGAAATACATTCCTTAACCATATTGTTTGATGTCCTTCATGTGATCACTGTTTTAGTCTTGTTCACATATGGAAAGTATCTTGCCAAGGATATCTTGTGTGCGGCCAATATACCAAAACATGGGTGGCTTCCTCTTGTGTTGTACACCTGCCTCATGACCCAGGCACAAGAGGGAGTACTTGTACATAAGGAACGTATGAGAGCAAAGTTCTTTAGAACTTTCTTGCTGCCAGATCAAATAGAGACATTGTCTGTCTCTTCGGTCTGTGAGCCGTACGGCCTATACCAGTTTCTATTGTAAGTGGACAAATAAGTATCTCCACTGGGGTGCCTCCTGTTTCCTTTAACATTTGACTAAAAATTATTTAATGCCAGCTAAGAGGGGTAAATGTAATTGCAATAGGCAGATCCAGTATAAAGGCAAGCATTCTGTTTATTTTGTCTAGGTCCTAACCACAACTTTAGCGTGTTAAGTTTGTCAATCTTTTGTCCATAAAACTATAAGGAATCTGATCACCTCTCTCAAAATGGGTCTTGAAAATCTGAGACTAAAACAGCTCACTTGAAGTATGATGGCTTCTGAGCCATCTTTGTTGGTCAGCCATCAGCTGCTGTGTAATAAGCATAATAAGCTGAAGCCTTCGGAAGCTTTAGTTGTGCAGTTGGACATGGATGTCTTTACTGTGACATTTTATAACTCTGTGATTACACAGATGTTCTTCATGTTTCACTGTTGCAGTCATTATATTTGGGTAATCTGCTGGCAGGTTGCCCTCAGTCGGCCTGAATAACAAAGTCTTGGGTCCTGCGTCAGTTGTTGTCTCCTCTTCCATGACGTCAGGTCATCAGGGGTATAAAACATGCAGCTGATGCTATTTTGTTCAGTCTTTCTTGCCGTGTGGTGCACGAAGCAGAAGCAGTTCACAAGTGCCAGTCAGCCGACTCCTGAAATTTTCGCAATCGAGTTTCAGAACCGAAGTCCTCAAACTAAAGCCAAGTACCCCGTTGGGGAAACTTTTTCTTGCTCCTTACCGATGTCAGTAAAAGTTAATAATTGCATTACTTGTGGGAAGCAAATACTTCATAAGGATTTCCATTTATACTGTATTCCATGCCTAGGCCCAGCTAATAACGTGCATTGCTGTTATAGTTTTGCTTCTAAATAGCTTGGATCAAGATTTAATTATCTTGAAATGTCGGTTAGTATTCCGACTACTGGAGTTCACAAAAAACGCAAAGAAAAAGACAGACCGTTGAGGTCCAAAACCATCAAAGCTTCTCCTAAACCAGTCGCTGATTTGCCTGTACTCAGTGAGGTGCTTTCGCAGCCCCTGATACCCGCTACTTTTGAGTCGCAGGCCTCTACCGAGACCCATGCGGAGTCTGGTATGCTGCGAGATTCTCAGAGTATTGAACCCGCGGATGCCTCTCCCTTGGATGGGTCCAGAGTCGCTGAGCAGGCACTGACTTCTGAGGGTGTTTTCAGGCCTCAACATTTTTGTATAAAACCGCCAGCCTCAAAAACTAGATCAAAAGTATCTTCTATGTCTAAAAAATTGATGCATGAGCCACGTGCTCAAGCCCCTATCCCTAAAAAACAGATGATCAAAATGGCTGAGGACTTAATTACTTTGATCAGGGGTTCCCAACCCCCCTCCCTTGCTAAGAGGCCTAGGCAAGGCACTGATTATGAATCTTCAGATCAGGTTTCCATTTATTCTGATTCCTCTTCTGATCAGGAATTTTCCGTTCCACCCTATGAGGGTTCTGATGCAGAGTAATCCATCCCATCTGCTTCTCCTTTTGTGGGATTACACTTTTGGTGAAACTTTGCATACTTTAAGGGAACATTTTCACTGGGAGAGTCAGGACTTCTCTGAATCAAAAAAAGAGGCTTAGGGATTTCCTTCTTCCTCAGCATAGGCCTTTGGCTATACCTCCTGTATTAGACATTGTTGATGATGTGTTTTCGGAATCAAGCATGGCTCCTGACTCCCTACCTCCAGCTCATAGTAAGCCAGACTGATATTACAGGGTTCCTGACTCTCACAAATTTCTATTCAAAAATCCTGCTGCTGACCGTGGGACTATTTCACAGGGTCCCAAGGGTGTTAAGGCCTCTACAGCCAAAAATCCTCCCCCCCTCTAATAGAGATTCCAGGGCGCTGGATATATATAGGGAAAGAAGGTTTATACGTCTGCTACCTTGGCAATCAGAGCCTTAAACTGCCCATTTCATACACTTAAATATCAACAGCATGTTATGGGCCTACTGAAACAGAAAATTATGTTGATTTCTGATTGTGTGGAAAATAAAGAATTACAGGAATTATTGCATTCAGCAGAACAGGTTGGAAAGCATACTTTGCAATGTGGTTTTGATTCCTTGGAGGCCTCTTGCAGGGCCACAGTTACTGGATCTGTGATTAGAAGGCATGCCTGGCTCAAGGAGCAAAATCTGCCTGATTATTAAATCTAAATTGTTGGATGTTCCCTTGCAGCATGACACTCTGTTGGGTAATAAGGCAGAAGAGGTTTTAAAGAAAATGGAAGACAAAGCTAAATCTATGCAAACTGTAGAAGACTTCTTGCAAGGGCAGCCACCCAGGTTCAGTAGGCACTGGCCTACTAAAAATTGGTCCTTTCCAGTGTCCAACAGAGCCACTAATCCAGGCACTCAAAAGGCTCCAGATACCAATCATAGGGTTCTTACAGGTCAAAGAAATGGGGTGCCTCCACCTCCAAATCTGGAGGAAACAAAGGACAACCCTACAATAAACAGTCTCAATGTTTTTTCTCTACCATCACCAAGCACTTATCTTTTGGCAGCCCCCTTGGGGGAAAACTAGCACTTCATGCAAAAAATTGGCAGTTAATTACCCAGGACAAGTGGGTATTGAACATAGTATCCCAGGGGTACAGATTTAATTTCCATACTTTGCCAATTTCAAACGGATGGCCAGATCTGCCACAAAATTAGTGGGCAGAGGCTCAGAAACAAGTTATGTCCCTCATGGATATGAGGGCTATTCAACAAATACCAGCAAAGGAAAAAGGACAAGGTTTTTATTCAAGACTCTTGGTGTCCATTACTAGATTTATCGATTTTGAACACGTTCCTGGACATTCCAAAATTCAAAATGCAGACTTTACAACAGCTACTGCCTATGCTGGGCAGAAACACTTGGTTAGTGACTCTAGACTTGAGGCATACCTGCATATCCCAATAAGGGAATCATGCAGAAGATACCTCCGCTTCAAGGCAGGTGTTTTGCATTATCAATTCTCTGCACTACCCTTTGGCTTATCTGCTGCATCCAAGGTCTTTACAAAGTGCCTGGCACCAGTAATTGCATTCTGCAGACAAAGGGGTATACAAATGTATCCTTATCTGGATGACTGTCTCATTCAAGCAGAGGACAGGGACACTCTTTTTCAACACCTGGTGTTTGTGAAGAGGCTTCTAACATGCCTGGGGTACACTATAAACGAAAAGAAATCCCATCTGGTACCCTCTCAAATAATTACATTCCTGGGTGCAAGCTTGAATACAACTGCCCAGATGGCTTACCTTACGCCAGACAAACAAAGGCAACTGACAATATACTTCAAACAAATGGCAACAAAAACCCAGTTATCTGCAAAACAAATTCTGCAGGCTTTGGGGTTCATGGCATCCTGCATTCTACCAATTTCGTATGCAAGACTGCATATGAGGAAACTTCAATGGTACTTAAAAAGTTTATGGAACCAACATTGTCACAGTCTGGAAGCATATGGAGCCAACATTGTCACAGTCATACCTCTCATTCCCTGCCTACAACAGGAGTTTCTTTGGTGGGCGGAGACATGTCACCAAAACAAGGGACTGTCTTTCACTCTACCCCCTGCCACCCAAACCCTAACTACAGACTCATCAGACTATGCTTGTGGGGGCCCACCTGGCAGGGAGATGCATTCAGGGCAAATGGACCCCAAAACAAATGTATCTGCATATCAACCAGAAAGAGATGCTAGCTGCTCAGAATGCTCTGACAGCCTTCAAGGACTTACTTCATCCAGGACAACTACTGATAAAGACGGACAACACCATGGTTATGTGGTACATAAACAAGCAGGGGGGCACACATTCCTACCCCCTTTGCAGACTAGCCATGACATTGTGGAACATGGCTTTGACTTAACCAAATACATCTTCAAGCTTAATTCCTGCCAGGAAAACAAAATACTCTGGCAGACGACCTAAGTAGAAATCTTATGGACCCACACGAATGGAAACTGGATCCACAAATCTTCAGCATGTTAGCACGGAAATGGGGGAGCCCAGACATAGATCTATTTGCCTCTCCCCAAAATCATCAGCTGGACAAATTCTGCACAAGAATTCATCACAAAAAGCATGGAAAGTGGACGCCCTAGCCTTCAGTTGGAAAAGCCTGTCAGTCTATGCTTTTCCCCCTCTGCCTCTTCTCTCAAAGGTCTTACTAAAAGTCAGACAGGAAAAGTCAAAAATGATCCTAGTTGCTCCGGACTGGCCTCGGCAACACTGGTACCTACTTCTAAGGAATATGTCTCAAACCCTTGGTACTTGCCTCAAATACCTCATCTACTGTCTCAGCAGAACAATCAAATTCTGCACATACAGCTCCAAACTCTGAACCTTGCAGCATGGCTGATCCTTTGATTATTCAAACAACACCTCTCAGTAAATCTGTAATGGATGTCATTTTGGAAGCTAGAAGGCCTAGTACTAGAAAATTGTATGCTGATAAATGGAAGAGATTCTGTGCTTGGAACCAAGCACAAGGAACAGACACAGCAAAGCCCAATATTCCTCAGATTTGAAAATATTTGACTGAGATGCTTGACAAGGGCCTATCTTTTTCTTCAATAAAAATCCATGCCTCTGCCATCTCGGCTCATTACAACACAGAGCCTCCCCTCTTTTCTCATCCTCTGCTTAAATAGTATCTTAGAGGGGCCAAAAATTTAAGGCCTCCGAGAAGATCTCCAACTCCTGCATGGGACCTCAAGTTCATGCTGGAAAAACTCACCCTGCCTCCTTTTGAACCAGCAGCTACTGCGGATATAAAATTTCTATCTTGGAAAACAGCTTTTCTCTTGGCAGTCAATTCAGCAAAAAAGGTTTCAGAACTACAGGCTCTCATGGCAGTGGAGCCTTTTATTATATTGTACCCGGACAGGGTGTCCCTCAGGACCAATCCTTCTTTTATGCCTAAGGTGGTATCCCGTGTGGCTCTTAACCATACCATTCATCTGCCAACATTTTACCCAAATCCGCAGAACAAGGGGGAGTGGATTCTGCATTCATTGGATGTGCACAGACAACTAAGATTCTACTTAAACAGGACCAAATCTCTAAGAAAATCTGAGCAACTACTGGTAGCATTTGCTGCAGGGTCTTAGGGGAGGGCTATATCAAAACAGACTATTTCTAAGTGGATAAACCACTGCATTCCTTTCTGCTATTTGCACCATGGTAAACCGGTGTGCAAGGGGATCAGATCACATTCCACCAGGGCTACCTCTACTTCAGCAGCTTTTCTCAGAGGAGTTCCAACCAAAGACATTCCAGAAGCTGCTACTTGGAGCTCTGTTCATACCTTCACAAAGCATTATCATTTACCTCTCTCTTCCAAATTCAGGGCAGGCTTTGCCACTGCAGTCCTGCAGGGCCTTATAGCTGCTCCTAATGCTGTTTAGCTCCAGCCTCCCAACCATAGCTTTGGGATTCTACCCAAATTTAATGACTGCAATAGTGAAACATGAAGAACATAGTACAGTTGTGTACACTTACCATAAATGTAGATGTTCGAGTGTATTCACTGTTGCAGTCAGAGTTACTCACCCGCCATCCCCCTTCTGTACCTTTCCTTTCCTTCACTATACTCAAAAGCCTTTGTGTTGTATTTGCTTTTAGTTGAAGGTAAAGTTTGTTTCTAAAAGTGCATCTATATATTTACTGTTTATATATATATGTATATATATATATATATATATCTCCTATATATATATATATATCTCCTATATATATATATATATATATATATATATATATATATATATATATATATATATATATATATATATATATATATATTTTTTTTTTTTTTCTCCCCATTTGGGGGGCACCTGACATCTGGAGCAAGAAAAACTGAATAAAATAGCGTTGGCTGCATGATTTATACCTCTGACGACCTGACATCATGGAAGAGGAGACAGCAACCGACACAGGACCCAAGACTTTTTTCAGGCCGACTGAGGGCAACCTGCCAGCAGATTACCCAACTGTAATGACTGCAACAGAGAATACACTCGAACATCTATCTGTGGAGACTCCCAAGAAGAAGCAATAAAATAACACACATCTGTTGCTGCTCCTTCTACCTACCCATAGGGACTCCCAGAAAGAGTGGTATTTCTCTGAAAGACTTTCTAAAGCAATTATGCCATTGAAGCTGCCCCAGTCCTTTCTTCCCCTGCTGCTTTTTCCCTTCTCAAGCAAGTCCGAGACTCCTCCTCTGAAGACAAACACACTGAACCTGAAGTAAAATCTCATGCTTATTCCAACCAGATTTATTCACCAGTGGGTTTTGAATTGGAGGATGGGGATATCCTTTCTCTTGATCTCCCTTTAAAAATGATCCTTTGGGGTGGACAGTTTTCGACAGGAGGGTAAGTATCCGATGAATGAAAGCGATACTGTGACTTGCTATGTATGGATGTTCCTATGCCTACTGCAGTACCACCTGTGCTCAAAGCTTTGCAGGAAGAATTTTCACTTTGCTTGTTTAAACAGTCTCAATTTCCAGCACCTAAAAAAAACTACATTTTTATAAGGTTCCAAACTCGCACAATTTGTATAAAAATTCTTGTTTAGTGTCAGCAAGTCTGCTAAACTTATGTCATCATTTAATGCTTTAGTTAATGACAAAGACAGTAGAGCTATGCACAGGTAAGAAAAGGAGGTGTCCCCTTTCTTTCTATACTATTAACCATCAAACCCGTATGGTCCAGACTCTTCTTATTTAGATATCTTTTATCTGTTTTGTTTAATATAATCAAGTTAGTGCCTGCTTTGCAGAATCAGACAATAGATCTTCTGTTTGTCCTTTCTAAATTCTGCTACTCTGTCAGCTTGGCTTTCTATTAAATGTGGCACTGATATACATCTTCTAGAGCTGCTGCTACTGGTTTTGTGTTAAGGAGATGCTCTTAGACTTGTAGTTACCTGAAGATGTGAAGAGCAGGTTGTTACATGCACCTGTGTACTGGGAAGATCGTTTTGGTCCAGCGGCTACTAATATCTTCAAAACATGCAGGAAAGTGGAAAATTCTGTACAGTTTTAAGCAAATTTTTTTCTTTCATACTTCTCAGTAATATATTTATCCAAGGCTGGACCATTTTGTTTTTTCACAAAGACCAGACATCTCAACAAAAAGACTAAAGTTGTAAGAAAAGTCCAAATCAGATTTCAAAGGACCTAAAGGTACCTTTACTAACAAGTCAACCAGCTTGTGATTATGAGCTACCCCCCAGCCCCACAATCCACCTCAGCCACTCCCCTCTTACTGTTTCAAAAAGGCTTCCTCAGTCCCCCCAGTATGTAGACTGATCACTTCAGACTAATTGGTTCTCAACATCGGAGAGAGGCTACACACTTACCTGGCTTCTACTTCCATCCCTATTTGGGATTCCTCAAGTGCCTCCAAACCAAGGGCCTGTTTTTTTCAAGGTTGCCACCTGAACACGGTCTCTCTGATGGCATTTCTTCTCCAAAATAAAATGCAGTTTCGGAACACTTTCTTCCAGTTTCTTCTACCACTATAACTGACGTCTGCAAGAGAGAGATTTTGTTAGCCCGGAGGTGTGTGGTACCTATACAAATGACTTTTGCTAGACTGCATATGAGGAAGATTCAGTGATACCTTAATTCAATTTGGGCACAACATTGCCACTTCTTGAGCTTCCCAATTCATGTCTTGCCCTTCATGAAGAAGATTTTTTTTTGGTGGATCAACCAGATATCACTCAATTTAGGACTGAGTATTCTGGTCCCCTCTCCCAGTAGGAAGCTTCCAATTATGATTCAGGCATGGCTTGGAGAGTATGTTCTATGAACATAAAAGTCTAAGGTATATGGGCAGGGCAGGACGGGAGCAGCCACATAAATGTTAAAGAAAATAAAGCTTGTGATCTCTGCATTAGCTCTGGTTTCCAGGAAACCTTAAAATCCACAGACAATACCAGAGTGGTGTGGCACATCATTAAACTGAGAGGAACAAAATCTCTCTACCGACCTGCAGTGGAAACCTGGGTGATAGCTATACAACACAATCTATTCCTTCCAGGCAGTTTATATTCCCTCCAAGATTAATTTTGTGATGGATTACCTGAGCATGTGTAAGGTAGACTCTCACAAGTGGATGCTCAACCCATCAGTGGGGAACTCCCCAGACAGATCTATTTGCTGATAGGCAGCTCAGACTATTCTCCAAAGTTCCATACCAAGAAACTTGGAGAAAGGACACCATGTAAATCTCATGGAAGGCAAATTCCTGTATGCTTTTCTTTTTCCCATGATTCCAAAGGTTCACTCAAAAACTTTGAAAATAACCCAGCGATGCTGTTCACAATCCCCTTTTACCTCAGACAACATTGGTTCTCCCTTTTTTCATTTAGACAAGAGCAATCATCCCAAATTACTTCGTAGGACTTTCTTACACAACAGCAGAGTCCTCACATTCATCCAAACCTGTAAAAACCCTAAATCTACCAGTTTGGATGATAGGATTTTGATTCCATTCAGGTTCCTATTTTCTGAGAACATAATTCAGGTATTAAGAGGCTAGAAAACCTGCAACAGGAAAATATATTTCCAAATCAAAGAGTTTTTTTATTTGGTGCCAAATGAAGAAACCAGACCATTATCAAATGTTCCATCTGTTCTTTCCTAGCTGTGTAAGCTGCTCAGTTAAGCCACATCTGGTTGTTTATGAATAGGTCTAACTCTTTCTGTAGATTTTGAGGTCTAACACTTTTTAAGAGGTGGTGTTCACATCTGGCCACCATAGAAATATTTTCTACCTCCTTGGACCTATACTATGACTTAGAAAAGCTATCTCTTTCTCCTTTTGAACTGATTTCTTCCACCTCACTCAAATTCTTAACATAGAAGATTATTTTGCTAGTGGTCCTTACGTCAGCAAAATGAGTTTCTGAGTTACAAGTCTTTATGGCTTTTCCTCCTTTTTTTTCACAAAGATTGGGTATCCTTGAGGACTTGCCCTTCTTTTTATGTCTTGACATTGAAATCTCCTTGAACCAGCCTATTAAAATTGCCAGTTTAGATTCTGTCTGGACAAGACTAAGGGTAGCAAAAAATTTTGACTAGCTATTTTTTTTTCTTTATGGTAAAAAGACCATGTTTTCAACCAGACTATCTGCAGGTAAATTTCCTTGGCTATTTCCCTCTATTATTCTTATAATGGAAAGTATATTCCAAGGTAGATCAAAGCTTATTCTACCAGGGCTGTTTGCCTCTTCTGGTACCTTTTACAAGGGACTGGATTCAAAGACCATTTTAGAAGCAGCCACTTGGTCATCCATTCACTTGTTTGCCAAACATAATATATGTAACAAAATAGGCAGTATTCCAATAGAGCCTGTCCGAAATGTAAACCATAAAGTTGCAAATTCAATCCACAGCAATTCGCTTCATAAATTTATTTGCTCACAAAATACAATAAAGTTGAATGATTAAGCGCTTTCATCTCATAACCAGAGACTTCATCAGAATCAATACATAAAGGGCTTTACAACATTTAAATATACCTCTCCATCTAAAAAACACAGCTCATTGGTTGTGTATTTAACAAGATAATTACCTAATCACCAAAATTTAAAGCTCAAATTCCCAATATTTTAATCCTTGGAAAAAATGCACCTTAAATTACTACACATAATTGTACATAAATTACAACACATAAACAATATATTGAAAACAATTAAAATACATTAATAAATATATACATATATTTGTATACATTTAATATGTTATGCATGTATGCGCATACATACACATATTTAAATAAATAAAATTAATATTCAATTAATTATTTATGCATTTCTACCCTTTTTGGGTCTGCTACTTTCAGTTTGAGAACCAGGGTAATAGATAAATCGTCATTAAGGCCAGGATAGTGAACCGCATCCAACCTAAGTTGCCAAATCAACTCACAAAACTCCAGTTTTGTTTCCCAATCACCTCTCCTCTCATTGGGCATTACTTCTTCTAGCACCCAAAACTTGAATTCCACTTGATGACATGCTAATCTATGCCTGTAAAAGGCATTATATTCATTTTTCTTATTTACATCCCTCATATGTTCATATATGCGTTGCCTAAGGCATCATTCTGTCTTGCTTATATAGTATGCCCAGCATACTGTACAATAAGCCAGGTAAACTACCCCCTTTGTATAGCAGGTAGCATATTTCTTGGCTTTTAACAAATATTTAATACCAGGGATATACAATTCTTTTTTGCCAGCTATATGTGGACATTGTGTACACCTCCCACATTTAAATGTACCTATTCTAGTACTGGTTCCTGTAGTTGTCTCTACCCTCTTCTGTTCATAAATTTCTTTAAGATTCTTGTTCCTCCTAAAGCTGATCCTCAGAGGTTTGGAGAAGCATTCAACTTTAGAGGGTGTTGTCTTGAAAATATTCCAGACGGTGTTCATACATCTTTTGACCCATCCTATATTGTTATGGTAGGTCAATATCAAATATGGATTGGACTCCATACACTGTTCCTTGCCTTCTTTGATGTTCTCTCCCCTCTGTCTATAAATACATTCACTATTAAGTAGTGGCTTGTAGATATTACCCCAACCTTGTATAATACTATATTTTATAGGACCAATAACCCTATCTGGATATCCTCTTTCCTTGAATAACTGATGGACAAATTCCATTTCTTTCAGAAAATCATCTCTATCAGATGTCATCCGAGCAATACAAACCATCCGGCCTTTAACAATATTGTTTTTTTAAAAAGATGGATGGTCGCTATCATAGTATAAATATGAATTGGAGAAGCATTTCTTTCGGAATATGCTTGACTTATATGTTTTATTCTGTTTGTCTTTTGTTATTTAACATCCAAGTAATGGGCCTCCTCAGCATCAATTTGATAAGTAAACTCTAAAAAAATTTGTGGTATGGTTCAAATAATTCATAAATTCTGGTATCAAGTCTTCACCCCCCCCCCCCAAACTATATCACCAAAAATCTATAATATTCTCATGGGATCCGAAAACAAAATGTTTCTCCCAATACAGCATAACTATATTGGCATATATGGGTGCACATGAGGAGCCCATAGCCACACCATGTAGTTGATGGTAAATATCCCTGGAAGTATAATATATAATTATATTTTAAGACTGTTTCCATATTTTCCAACACTAACCTGTATTCATCAGCTGTTAGGAAACCAAATTCTGAAATCATCTGTTCAAACCAATCCATTCTGATCTCATGGGGAATCACTGAAAACAAATCTCTGACATCTATAGTCAGAAATATGGAATTCATAAAATATTCTGTTTTTCCAATTTTCAAGAAATCCCAAAAGTCTATAAGGATATGAGGGTATTTTGTATGAAAATTTTTAACTTTTGTATCAACAAAAATAGCCATGGGTTGTGTTTTAGAACCCCTGGATGTAACAACAGGCCTCAAGGGTGGGTTTTCAATCCCTTTATGTATCTTTGGAATTCCAAAGATAGCTGGTATAATTGGGTTAGGCATCCTTAAAAAGTGTACAATTCCATATCTATAAGGCCCTGCATTAAGTTGTCCTCTAACATGAGGTTGATTCTTCTATAGGAAATATTCACTTCATTTTTGGATACCACTGAATAACATAAATCGTTATTAAGAATTTCCAACATCCTAGCTGTGCAGTCCCAATGCTCCATAAGGACCACCCCTCCCCCTTAGTCCGGTTTCATTACATGTATTCTCTCATCATTTCTTAATTCCATTAATAATTTGTTTTCTTCAGTGGATAAGTTTAAATGGATGTTCTTGTACTGATGGTAGTTACTTCTAATTAAACTAGTAAGACATACTTCAAAATTATATATTTCCTGTTGTAGTTGGGAATTAAAAGTGCTTCTCCTTGTCAAAGTACAATTTTTATTGTTACATTCATTGGATTTATGTTTATACAAATGTTCAAGATTTAACCTCCTTATAAAAAGTTTAATGTCTATTAACATATCCTCAAGTCTAGGTACACATGAAAATCCTTTTAAAAATAATGAAAAATATATGTCATCAACCTGTAGGTCAGTATAATTATATATAATGAAATTATCCTGTTTATTTATTATAGTCCTATCCAATTGTTGTTCTACATTCCCCAAAGTATACAACCCTGGTATCTCATTAGACACTGAAACATTACCACAATTCCCAATAAATGCCTCAGAAGTCTCAAGGCTATTAAACAAGTTGAAAACATTAGAAACATTAGAACAAGTGGCCCCATTATTAAATACTGATAATTTACCAATACTCAAATGTTCAGGGGACAACAACACATTAATGGCGGGCTTATACGATAAAGAACAAGAAATGTTATCAAATTGCTCATCCTTATCCACTAAGGATATGGGTGGTAATGTCATATTGCTTCTACATACGTAGGCTAGTTTTGCATATTGTGTATTCTCTCTGACCTCCACTGGCCCTCTGCTCCTAAAGGCCTGCTTTGTATGTGATTGTTAATATAACTGTAATCTGGAACATATTCACTATGATCTCTTTCCCCTCCATTAATAATTCCACCCTCATAAGTGCCCCTAGATAAATATCTTGGATACTCCTGTCTAAATCCATTGCCTCTGGGAAAACCTCTTTTGGTCTGTCCCATTGGTATGTTGTTAACCAGCGGATAAGCACTACCCTGTTCATAGTCGTGTAACTCTCTCTCCATTTTAGATATTTTCATTTTGTGATTTTTCTCAATAGTATTATCCACATCCTGCATAGTTCTAAAATACATGCTTTTGTATTCAGTCACATTAAATAGTAAATCGTTACTAATATCCCTATATAAACTGTCAATCAATGTTTTGTGTTCTGCCATAATTACTTTGTTGTTCTTTATCATCACTTTTAAAATTAAAATACCACAGTCATTCAAAATGCCTTGCACAACATTATAAAATTATGAACCTTTGACAGTATTGTTAGGGAACTTGATTAATCGTAACCCTTTGTGTATGATAATATTTTGAATACATTGTGCTAAATACCAATTATATAAAGCAAGCGTTTTGTATTTAGTTAAACATTGTTTTAATTTCTTACATTGTTCGTTAAATGTCCCCACGGATTTGTTGGGCTTAGGGTCACTTTTATCATTCCTCGCGAAAGAATTGTCCAACCAAGAATAAAAATCTAATGTCCCATAATGTTCCAAAAGTACATTTCGCTTTGGATTAATCTCGCCACAATGTAAAGCAGTCCTGGTTCCCGAACGGGATTCCCTTGTTGTACGCGCATCGTATGCGCCACCATCTTGCCTTCCTGGTCTCATCCTACTCATGCCGTTCTCATCTTGTGTCACCGCAATGTCTTTCCCAGAATTGGGACTGCTTTGTGCACAGGAAATACCGGCGTCATTGACAACGGCAGTAGAGCTGTTCTGCGAGTAGCTCTGAATTAATTTAACAAGCTCTGACAATAAAGAGTTGTTATTATTATTGTTATTCATCTTGTAGAACTCCTCAGGAAACACGCCAACAAACAAGTAACCAGGAATCAGAAAAAGAACAGTTTGCCAATGTAACCAAAATAGACAGTATTCCAATAGAGGCTGTCTGAAATGTAAACCATAAAGTTGCAAATTCAATCCACAGCAATTCACTTCATAAATTTTTTATTTGCTCACAAAATACAATAAAGTTGTAGGATTAAGCGCTTTCATCTCATAACCAGAGACTACATCAGAATCAATACATAAAGGACTTAAAACATTTAAATATACCTCTCCATCTAAAAAACACAGCTCATTGGTTGTGTATTTAACAAGATAATTACCTAATCACCATTGGAAAAATGGAAGAGTGCCAAATGAAGAAACAGGACCATTATCAAATGTTCCATCTGTTCTTTCCTAGCTGTGTAAGCTGCACAGTTAGGCCATATCTGGTTGTTTACGAATAGGTCTAACTCTTTCTGCAGATTTTGAGGTCTTAACCATTTTTAAAAGGTGTTCTTCACATCTGGCCACCACAGAAATCTTTTCTACCTCCTTGGACCTATACTATGACTTAGAAAAGCTAACTCTTTCTCCTTTTGAACTGATTTCTTCCACCTCACTCAAATTCTTAACATAGAAGATTATTTTGCTAGTGGTCTTTACTTCAGCAGAGTGAGTTTCTGAGTTACAAGTCTTTATGGCTTTTCCTCCTTTCCTGATTTTTTTTCACAAAGATTGGGTATCCTTGAGGACTTGCCCTTCTTTTTATGTCTTGTCATTGAAATCTCCTTGAACCAGCCTATTAAAATTGCCTACGTTCTCAAGCCTCAAAATAAGGGTGAAGGAATTTTGCATTTGCTGCACATTCATTGGCAGTTTAGATTCTGTCTGGACAAGACTAAGGGTATCAAAAAAATCTGACTAGCTATTTTTGTTTCTTTATGGTAAAAAGACCATGTTTTCAACCAGACTATCTGCAGGTGAATTTTCTTGGCTATTTCCCTCTATTATTCTTATAATGGAAAGTATATTCCAAGGTAGATCAAAGCTTATTCTACCAGGGCTGTTTGCCTCTTCTGGTACCTTTTACAAGGGAATGGATTCAAAGACCATTTTAGAAGCAGCCAATTGGTCATCCATTCACTTGTTTGCCAAACATAATGTATGTGCCATGTCCAGAGCCAGAACTGGTTTTGCCATGTACATTCTTTAAAGAAAGCTAGACTCTGTTCCATGCCTCAGTCCTCCTTCCAGATAACCTAAATGCTTTGGGAATCTTTCCATATGTGACCAATACTGCAACAGTGATCAACTGAATGACATAGTACAGTTGTGTAAGAATTTACCATATCAGTAGATGATCAAATTGATCACCGTTGCAGTATCTGCACCCCCCCCCTTCTCTCCCCCTTTTTTTTTGGCCTAGATAGACCTCTCTTTCTGCTGACACAAGTCTTATTCCTTTTTTTGTCTCATGTCTTCTGCACCTGGGTCAAGAAAGTTCTGAGGAACTCTGTGCTGTACTTCTCTTCTATACCTGTATGCTTCTTGTGCTGGGCCATTAGGCAGACATAGTTCAGTGTCTCCAAAGTGGGTATGAGGCCTAGCAGAAGGTGGCCAGAACATCAATGATGCCTGCTGAACACAACAGTAGTACAAGGTATTCTTTTACACATGGGGATAACCACTCACAAACCCAAGTGGAATGTTTCCCATCACCTCTCAATTACCCTTGCTGGCCACAGGCTGGACTCATCCCAGAAAGTGTGGACACCCCCTAGATAAGCGTAGTGAAGGTGCAGAAGCCATCAGTGGGAAAGCAGTCTGTGTCAAACATTGGCCAAGAATGTCTGAGGGCAAGAACTGTGCAATTTAAGACTGGATGTGGACTAGACTAGGGAATGGAAACTCCCAGAAAGGACAAGACTATACTGCATCTCTCTCCCTCCCTCTTAACCTTTTTCTCTCCAAGAAGAGGGAAGAGATGTGATCCCCCTCCCTTTGAAGCAGACTGGGTCTGCAGAAGACCACCCTGCCCATCCAGGGCCTCAGTCTTAGTGTAACCCAAATGTCTTCCCTCTCACCCCTTCAGATGAAACCAGGAGGAGAACCAAGAGAAAGGCAAGTGGAACTTATTTGCACCAGAATGATCCAGTCATGAGTAGCCCCATATGGATGCTTGCAGCTTCTAGCAAGTTAGTGGTTCCCCGGAAGGTGAAGGGGAGCCACCAGCCTAGGAATAAATAAACAGATCATGTCACATGATCAGAAAGGGGAGGCATGAGTGAAATTACACTCCTGGAACCAAGAAGGACCTAGAAATAGACCTGCATATCTTGAAGACAGCCCAGCTGAGCTCCTTCCCCCCTAGTCCCTGGCACTGCCCTATAAGGAAAGATGGACTGTGGAAAGACTTGGTTGTATCTTTTGAAAATTTATTGGTTGTGGGTCTTATCCTTACTCTCAAGATGCATAACATCTGACAGTAGGAATGACAAGCCCCATCCCCAACTCAAAGATGTCAACTAATTCTGTGAGTATGATGTCTGTAGCTACAAGTTTCTGAGACCATTAGAATCTTAGCCTGCTCCCCACACAAGTTAGTGGGCTATACATTGTGATCATTGCAAAAAAAAAAAAGGACAGCCAGTGGGTGGGGGCCATAAGAGGTCCCAAAGATGGAAAAAGCCATTCCCAATGTGCTGTGAGTTTAAAGAAAAAGTGGTTCCCAGTCTGACAACCACCCAACTTCAGGAGTCCAAGCTAAGTCAATCCAATGCCAGAGACCAGAGAAGGAGTCCTCAAGGGATGTGGTTCTTGGTGCATACGTTGTAGGTAGAGGACTGTAATATCTAAAAGCTACTTCCAGCAATCACCCTCCCCCCTTGAAAGACAGCAAGATCAACAGTAAGACCTCTGTTAACCAGCAGAAGAGGGACTCATGTTCTCAGATGTACCTTAATGTTTTTTTCAATGAAGTTCAGATGAAGAACCCTATAGGGAAGAGAGAGGAAGAAGTGCTTAGAGAGGGAGACAGTCAAGGTATCCTATTCCTGAAGCAGAGAAGGAAAGGCCAGTCCTTTCTCAGACCACAGTAACATCCTCCACTGCCCTCAGGTGAAAGGGTGGGCCTGCTTCTGGAGAGTCTATGGAGGAAGACCAGCAAAAGGGTGTACAAGCCCTGTTTTGCCAGCACTTCATGACACTGCCAGTGGGGCAAAACCATAGTGCCACACAACTTTTCCCATAAGGCCCAGTCAGGTTATAATGCGAGAGATACCTAGAGATAAAGAACTCTACAGACAAAAAAAAATGTGTTGGCCCAGGAGTCTGTACAGGGGCCTTCCCAACCTATATTTTTGTGCGTTTGTGGGGATATATGCTTTCACATGAAATAGTGAATACCGAGCAAGTCAAAGAGAGGACATGTTGACATGACAGGGCAGGTCACTTGCCTAGGAAGACACTGAGCAAAGGCTGCAACCAGCAACCTGTCCAAGGGTTTATCTAATAAAAAAAAATTATCCAGCTCATCCACCAGGGGGCAACATTTTTAGCTGTATCTTGTCTCTCAGCAGACAGGTAGCCAAGGCATCTACTGTATGCCCCAAACAGCATCTGAGTTGGGAATGCCACAAGCAGAACATGCATTTGGATCAGAAAAAGGCATAGGATGGACTTGCAAATGGTACTTAAGGAATCCAACAAAAAAACATGCCTGGAAAGGTGAGATGCATAACTGCTGAACGCACCAACATGGCAGTAGAAGACATCTTCATGTCAAACCTGCACCCTTCAGGTTACTTTCTCTAATTTTGAGGAGGGGAGTGTGTGATGGCTTCTTGTTGACATTTCAAGGATTCTAACAGCAGTCTTCAGAATTGCAGTGCTCCATATGTAGATGTACTAAGTATGGACAAAGGCCTAGAAAAAGCCTCAATTCTGATTATCCCTGATCCTCAATGGAGTGATTTATGAGGCTGTTGCATGTGATCTGAGAAGATGAAAAAAAAGTAGCTGAACTGGTCAAGAAGGGGAAAGTTTGGCAGTAATGGGCTAACTTTCACAATATTGAATAATGAGTCATCTTTAGCAAAAAAAACTTTTTTTTTTTTTTTTTTTTTATCAGGACTTGCAAGAAGTGCATTGGACAAGAAACTGCATCCATTCACTGGAACTGCTTCATCTGCACCACAGAAATAAATGCAGATCAGACATTCAGCATCACACTACTTGCTTTACTAGACAAATATTCTCCTCTTAGGTCTGTCAGAATAACAAATATAACACGATCTTATATTGATAATTGTACAGGAGAACTTTTGAATACGAGTCCAGGCTTGGAGATGTATCGCCCTTCAATAAGTATGGTCAATCCAATAACAAGTCCCAAAGGTAAATAAGCCAAACCAATGAAATCTGCTAGACAGAGCTACAAAACAGAAAATATGATAAACCTGCTGCATTCTGGAGTATAATCATGAAGGTACTTGGCAAATCAAGGAAAAGTAGTGACAGTCCAGTGAATCTTCTAGAGCTTAGCTAATAAATTTCCTACATACACTGATACTGCTCAGAAATACAGTTCAGCGGTAATGTACTGATTCCCATGCTCCAGTTCCAGATTCAAAAATTTTCTGTCAGCATATAACAAAGAGCAATAAAGAACCTCAACAGCTAGATAAAAAAATCGTGGATCTCCCTCTAGGCTGGTCTTTTCCAAGTATATCTAAAGAAGTATTCAAGTTGCGTGGTTTGTCCATTAATTTAATAAGCAGAAGCTTTTATGAAGGAATTTGACCTACAATTTGGATGCAGTCAAAAATGATTCCTGTATTTAATGGTGGAGAATCAAAGTGGAAAACTAAGTCATTAAGCCTAATATTTGAAATGCCAAGAGTTGTCCACATCCAGCTAATTACCTCACACAACACTAAAGTCTGACTGCTACCCAGTATGATTTACAGAAAAGACATGGTATACAGATCACACACAGTTAAATACATTGCAAACAACTGTGACGGTAGTCTCGCTCCTATAGACCTATTTTTCTACTTCACAAAAGCATTTTTATTTTTGTTAACCACCCTACATTACTCTAAAGACTTCAGACTGTATACTGTTAGGGTTTAAAAGCTGTTCTATGAATGCACAACAGGTTGTGGTATATCAAAAAGCTATATCCCACTGCTTTACATCCAACACTAGGGTCCATAGAGCTCCATGTTATGTTCACTATTTTTTAAAGTATTTAAAAGTGAAATGCATCATGTACTAGAGAAGTCCGAATCATCCAATATACAGATGAGACTACAGTTATCAATAGTGAAAATAAACCCTTATGATTTATGAAGTATAATTCTCCTTCAGTAATCGGCTGTCTTAGTTTCAAAAATAAACTAGTAATAATTGAGAAAAAGTCTTAGTTTCAAAAATAAACTAGTAATAATTGAGAAAAAGACAAACTATTGCTATATGGGAAACACCATCAAGTTGTAACTACTTGGTCAGTAGTTCTACCCTAAAAGGTAAACTTGGTTGCAGAAAGTCACTCAGTAGTAGGAATTTCCACAGGCATCAACTTGTCATTTGAGGAGTGTGTTAAGTGTTACAGTTAAACAACATAACATGGGTACACTGAATACAATCAGGCGATATTTAGCACCAAAAAAACAAATCCTGCTACTGCACTTCTAATCACTAAAGTATGCTATGGTGCTACAGCCACAGGAAATGTAAATAGGCCTTCTATCATTTGAGGAACATGTAAGTATCACAGTCAAAGAGCATAACTTGGGTACACTACACACAATCAAGCAATGTTTACCACTGAAAATCAGACTGTGCTATTGCTCCTCTAATCACAGATTTATGCTATGGTATTACTACCATAGGAAATGTAAAAAGTTATTTTCTTCAAAGCTGTTGGTGTACTACAGAACAAGTAAATTTGCTACCACCTTCCATCTAGAACTCACCAGGGTAATGTTGTAAGCAAAGATAATTAGATGACCCCAAAGAACAAAATAAAGGGTACAAGTCTCATATCTACCCACAGAATATAACAAAAATCACATCCCATCAGTAAATACCTTAATCTGCTGGTAGAGACCACAGCTCAAACAACAAAAATCTAATCCCCGGGATGCCAATGTTTAAGACCAGCCATGAATGCAGAATAAGCGCAGACCTGCTTAAAACATTAGTGCCGATATTGCCCTAGAAGAGGAAAACTGGAAGAATTTAGCAGGAAAGCAAAAAAATGACAACCAGAGTATATGTTTATGTAGCTGCTGGGCAGAAACTAAGCTAACAATTTACTCAAAGTCTCCCACCCAAATGGTGACAACATGATGAACAGATAGACCATCACCTTGTCCATAAAATAAGCAAGGCCTCATGATAGACATTTATCTGTCTGTGATAGCTGCCACCAACAGTAAACATGAATTGTTTTGGAATTTGTTGAAAACAGAGGACATGGAAATATCAAAGTTCAAAACACTGTTCAGAAGCAGTCTGCTCCTGATGAAAATTCAAATATCACCGATACAGCGGAAAAACAGGTTTTGTGACAGCAATAGCAGTGTATATACAAGGAAGGTAATCTGTTCCCAAACTGACAAAGCAGCAATTCTGGTAGGCAAACTTAGTAACCCACCCTTAACTACTGTATGCTACACTGCTAATCTTAAGTTGAACAAAGTAAACTAACTGAACTGCAGTGTACCATATTGGGCTTATACCTCTCAGCTGTCAGATTTTCACCTCATATTTTTGGTCTGTTCCTCATAAAATTTGTCATTTTCTGGATTTTTGTGGTGAATCAGTGAGGACTGAATTCACTAAATAATGATAGACATTTGAGTTTCAGACTTCATATCCTTCAGAAAAATGTTCCTGCAACTTTCTAAATTTATAAGAGCAATATTTAAAATTTGTCCCTATTTGTGGGGCTTGGCTTTGTCAAAGTTTTTTTTGTGCTAAGAGGTTGAGTACTGTGTCTGGGCTGTGTGCACCAATCTGAATTCTTAATCTTCTATGAATGCTCTTCATGGTCAGCCATAGTCCCCGTGATTCAACATGGGCCCTTACACATGCACACTGTTAACTTTAACAAGTGCAGAATGAAGCAAGGCATTCGCTTACATAAACTCCTCCTAAAAATAAGGAAATAAGATGGATGGTAAAGAGTGAGGTTATACTGCTAATTTAACAGAGATTAGATGCTTTGTTTGCAGCTTACAGTGTTTCTTATTACATAGCCAGAAGTGGGCACACAGCAAAAAGTGGGTGGCTTGATCATTATGAGTTAGTTGCTCAGTTTGAAGATATAGCACCTATCTAAGAAAAGTGGGGACTTAAATGCGATAGTGTTGGGCCCTGGGCAATTAAGCCTTTGTAGCAGCATTAACCAAGCAAAGGTGTGTGGCCGCAGTGATGTGTAGAGTGTACATATTGATATATTTTTATTCAACAGAAGAAAACTAAATACACGTAATAGCTTAAGATTTTGGGACTGATATCTCGAGCTTCACTGTCAAAAACCACATCACAGTTGTGTGCTTTGTAGTTGTGATATCTGATGTGGGTAGCACAGCCAAAGTTCTTTAGGGCTAGTGATGTCACAGCTGCCAAGATAATTATGGTTGTATTATAGCATGGTAGCTGAACCGATTAAGTCACATCAGCTGTCCAGCAGAATGTTATTCTGTATGTGGCATGACCACAAACACCATGTGAACAGCTTGAGAAGGGCATAGAAGTATAACTTGTACATTTTAAAACGTTTGTTTCAAGCAGCATACCGATTTTAGTTTAGAGTAATAACTTTCAGCAAATACTTTGCTCTACAGACACAAACTCTATTAAAGCATTTAATAAGTCCAGTTTAGAAATGTACATTTCTGAAAATGTGGGGCTTAAATAGGGAAAAAAATGTAATGTCTAATTTTTGGATGATTGCTTACATGCTTGATTTAAAGCACATCCTTGTATACTCCTATATGTGCTTATCATATGCGACAACCTCAAAGCTTTCTTGCCACCAGCCTGAACCTGTATGTTTAAGCTTTCAGTCTGTCAACTGTATTAAAGAACATCTCTGTCATGTCAAAACCACATATCTGAGTATACAATTTCAGAACTTTTCTTGTATCCAGCCTAAATAGTGAGCCTGTGTTTTAGCTTCAGTCGGTTAGACTTATGGCCCATGCCAGATCCATTCCCTTGGACAATAAGTATTTCACTTACAGAATCTTCCTTTACTAATTTTTGACAGAATATATAGGATAATGAGGGAAACATACTCGCAAGTGAGGAGAGTGTGTTGAACAGATGGAAGGAGTACTTTGAAGGGCTGATGAATGAAGAGAATGAGAGAGAAGGTTGGATGATGGGATAGTGAATCAGGAAGTGCAATGGATTAGCAAGGAGGAAGTAAGGATAGCTATGAAGACGATGAAAAATGGAAAGGCTGTTGGTCCAGATGACATACTAGTGGAAGCTTGGAGGTGTTTAGGAGAAATGGCAGTGGAATTTTTAACCTGATTGTTTAATAAAATCTTGGAAAGTAAGAGGATGCCTGAGAAGTGGAGAAAGTGTTTTGGTACCAATTTTTAAGAATAAGGGTGATGTGCAGAGCTGTAGTAACTACAGAGAGATAAAATGGATCAGTCACAGCATGAAGTTATGGGAAAAAAGTAGTGGAAGTTAGGTTAAGAAGGGAGGTGATGATTAGTGATCAGCAGTATGGTTTCATGCCAGGAAAGAGCACTACAGATGCATTGTTTGCTCTGAGAGTGTTGCTGGAGAGGTACAGGGAAGGTCAGAAGGAGTTGCGTTGTGTCGTTGTGGACTTAGAGAAAGCATATGACAGTGTGCCTAGAGAGGAGTTGTAGTATTGTATGAGGAAGTCTGGAGTGATAGAGAAGTATGTAAGAGTGGTACAGGATATGTACAAGGGTAGTGTGACAGTGGTGAGATCTGCAGTGGGAGTGACAGATGCGTTTAAACATCAAGGATCAGCTCTGAGCCCTTTCTTGTGTGATGGACAGGTGTGACACAGGACAGATCAGAGAGATCAGACCGTGCCTATGTTTGCTATGATGTTTGCATGTGATCTGATGATCTATAGGTAGTAGGGAGACAGAGAGAGAGGAGAGAGGAGGAGATATGCTCTAGAGGAGAGGAGAGGAATGAATGCAGCAGGACTAAGAATGTGTGTGTGTATGGGAGGGGAGAGGGAATGGAGGAGGATGCAGGGAGTAGAGCTGGCTGGGTGTGGATGTTTTTATACTTGGGATCAACAGTTCAGAGTAATAATGAAAGTGTGGAATAGAGGTGAAGAAGAGAGTACAGGCAGGGTGGAGTGGGTGGAGAAGAGTGTCAGGAGTGATTTGTGACAGATGAGTACCAGTAAGAGTGAAAGGGAAGGTCTAGAAGAGGGTAGTGAGATCAGCTATGTTATATGAGTTGAAGACAGTGGCATTGATAAAAAGGCAGGAGTCAGAGCTGGATGTGGCAGAGTTAAAGGTGTTAAGATTTGCACTGGGTGTGACAAGGGTAGACAGGATTAGGAATAAGTATATTAAAGGGTCAGCCCAGGTTGGACGTTTTAGAGACAAAGCCAGAGAGGCGAGATTGCATTGGTTTGGGCATGTGCTGTGGAGGGATGCTGGGTATATTGGGAAAAGGATACTAAGGATGGAGCTGCCAGGTAAGAGGAAAAGAGGAAGGCCTAA
The DNA here is from genome assembly GCF_019279795.1 of Protopterus annectens. NCBI lineage: Eukaryota > Metazoa > Chordata > Ceratodontiformes > Protopteridae > Protopterus > Protopterus annectens. The sequence goes on along the minus strand of NC_056733.1, from coordinate 71,263,574 downwards.
GATAAGGTTTATGGATGTGGTGAGAGAGGACTTGCAGGTGGTTGGTGTGACCAGAGCAAGATGCAGAGGACAGGAAGAAATGGAAGCAGATGATCCGCTGTGGTGACCCCTAATGGGAACAGCCAAAAGAAAAGGATATACCTAAATTAACATACTTGTCAAACTACGTTTTCTTCTTCTTCTTTCGGCTTTTCCCGGTTAGGGGTCGCCATAAAGGATCACCTGTCCGCTCATGATTGGCAGTGGAGTTTTACAGTATCGAGTTGCCAGCCCAGTCCCCAACTTTCCACAGAAGGCGCACACACTCACACCTAGAGCCAATTTAGAGTGTCCAATCCACTTACAGCATGTCTTTGGGATGTGGGAGGAAACTGGAGCACCCGAAGGAAACCCACACGACCACAAGGAGGACATGCAGACTCTGCACAGAAGGCAACCCAGCCGAGGATAGAACCGGAGAACCTCATGCTGTGAGGTGGCAGCGCTAACTGCTGCACCACCGCGGCCACCCCGTCAAGTTTTCTAAGGGATTGAAACCAGTCTCCTATGTTCACAGCCCAGTGCTTTATCACCAGACAAAACATGACAGTATATAATGCTTTATGGAATACGATACTTCTCAAGTTATTTGTTGTGGTATAGAATATTATTGAATTATTGCAAATTTCTTAGGATATTAAAACAATGAGAAATCTGGAATTAGACTCTAGTAGGAAACTGCAGAACTGAAAAAAATTAGATTAGGAGCCTGCATGTTGTAATTTTCTTAACCAGTTTCACTTTGTTTAGCATGGTACATGTGTTTGTAACTATGGGCAAAATGTTCTGATAGTTGTACATGGGATAATGACTGGTTCTTTTCATACTGCTTCAAAATATGACTTTTTGAGGATTGAAAGTAGTGACCGCAAAAACACATTTCAGTGCTCTGCAATTAAAGGGAACATTTACACTGAAATTTTCCTGTTTCATATCTGTCATTCTCTTCTATATCTTGTGTTGTCATCTTCCTATGTGCTTTTCCTGTCCTATGTATTAGAAAATTCCTGAACTCTGCCAAGACACCTACACTGGGAGCTCACACTGTGGCAATACCACTTTTTCTGTCAGGAAATGTGTTCATGTTACTCTTTTTCCTAGCTACTTTCAGACACTTACCACTCTGTCATTCCTAATCTGATCTTACAGCTTTATCAGAGCTATTACTTACTAATCGTAGCATTACCATTGTTGGCGACTGGTCACACAGCACATGCTGCCTTAACCTAATGCTCTCTTATGTTTTTTTATTTTTCTTTCAGTAAACCAAGCTCCCCCTTGGGTCAAGCAGGTCTCTGCCCCCCTCATAACAATAAGTGGAAACCTCAAAAATACCTCACTCACTTATTGGGGACCCACGGACACTGTTATATAACTAAAGAGACCGAAAAACTAATGTAGGTTCTTAACCAAGTGTCTAGACAGTAAAATACCTTAACTGCACTAAATTAAACAGGTGTTAGTGAGTGTGCTAGTACATTCTGCTGTGTAGTTCCTTACTCAAACCACTGTACTGACAAGCTCATCTCCAGGAAGCAGCAGCTGTGTAACCCTCTCCAGTAAGTGCCCCCACCCAACCACAGTCTATTTTCTTTTCATAAAAACTTAAATCTGTAAAACAGCATACCATTACCTCCTCCTCATCTGTACCTAACCCCAGCTTTAATATTATATCCTTTTAAGAAATTCAGGGTAAAATTAGATAATGTCTACACTTGCCTTAATTTAACAGTATAAAGTGACTGTGCAAAATAACATACCTTTTCTTAAGTTTCACTGATTGGAAACCAGTGTCACAAACATTTTAAATGTGTATTAAACTTAAAACAACCCCATTAATTTTAGCAGTGGCTTTCAGCTAATCCTATTGCTCTGCATCTGCAGATAATCTGATATTAGTCAACAGCAGTATTTTTCTTATTGCACAATAAACTATCTACAGTCACCAAACAGCCGTGCAGTAAGCATTTTGGTTTCTCTGCTTACTCCAAGTTACATTTCACTGTTAAAGGCATTCCACTCTGTTTTAAAACCCTACTTTATATATCCTTTGGTTTTTCACTGGTTTTACTACCTCACTGTTTTTGAAGATGGCTGCACAGAGGGTCCAGGTCAGACCTGCTCCATTTGCCCTCGTTTAATCAGGCTCACTCTGCTCCCCTATTCTACCCCCATTCATACCCACCTCAATTAGATTTTTCTCTAACCTCTCCTACCCACTTCACTGTCCAACCACCACTCACATCCAATTACTAATCTAAACTCTCTCAAACGTATCCACTATCCTATCTCAAACCTCAGCTAATTACAATACTACTTCCTAGTCTATAACCTTTTAGATACTCTGTATTCCCCCAAACGATTGTTACAATACTTTCTGCTTCCTTTCTTTACCCTCCTCCTTTTTTTATTATCCTGCTGTACAGTACTGATCTACTACTTGTCAAATTACAAATTAATACTAACAAGCACATAACTATAGAAGCCATTTACATCCCACCAGGTGGTAATATTTCTGGATGATGTTGGCAAAACTCTGGGCACAAGAGGCCTCCATAGCAACCCCTTTAATCTGCTGAAAATATTGAGTATATTTTGCTAACATCGTCCTCATCCAGTGGGGGAAAAATATTTCTGTTCATTCTGTTCCATTTCCCTGGAAGATATTTACCAGATATTTGTACAATATTTTTGTGTGAGATGCTGAAACAGCTGACACTAGCCCCTTTGTTGAATATTTAAACTCCACCACCCCCTTCTTTGTTCTTTTGACCCTTTTTCTATCAACTATCTGGATGTCAGAATTCTCAAAAAGAATGATAAACATGCTATTGTGAGTGCCACTTACAGGAAATCAATGTACAGCAACAGTTTGCCTTACCAATGTAGCCACCCTAATTTTCAAAATCGTGGTATTGTCAAAGGACAATATATATGGTTGGCAAGAATGATTTCTGTTGACACATTATTTGAACTGGAAAGTAAAGTTTTGGCTGACATGTTTCTTGCTTGAAGGTACCCTACCCAACTTATCAGCTCTATTAGGTGTGATATAGCATAAAAAAAAGGATGGGTCTATTGTACCCCTGAAAAAACTGACTGTAAGTCACTAGATGAAATGTTTTGGTGGGAGTCATGCCTTTAATAAAGACTATACGGTTGCCTTTGTGATGGAACACTGGAGGACAAACTGATCAGGGAGATTTCAAATAGGAATTGGTCAATATTCACCATCTTTAATGGTATTATTGATAAAGTAGGCAACAGTCCCCTTGTAGTTTACAGGAAGGGTAAAACAATAAAAAAACTTATTGAAACATGCGAACCATGATATTTGCCAGCACCCATATAACCTGGAACCAGTAAATGCGGGTTTTGTTCCCAATGTAGGTTAATAATGGTGGGGGACTCTGTTATGGTTAATGAGAAATATATCAAAGCCACCTTTTCTTATAATTGTACTTCACCAGGGGTGATTTAGCTTGCCCTGTGTGAAAAATGTACAGGTTTTTATGTTGGGAAAACCCAGAGAAAATTTAGAGAACATATGTATGAATGCTCCTTAGACATCAGGAAAAATAAGCCTAGCAGTTCCCTTGCCAATTATATTAACAACGATTCTGGTCATTATTTTTTTTTTTTGGTTTGGATTCTATTTTTAAAGCCCCTGGGGGGGGACTCTGGTGAGGACCTGTTAGAGCAATGTGAGTTGTTATGGTAAGTAAGGTTAAATGCCTATGTCCCCCTAGGGGCTTAATGAGCTAATTTCTATTGGAAGTGTTTTAATATTGAGATCTTATAAAAGTTTAAACGTTTTTACATTTGTAGTATCATTTATTTATGTGACATACATTTTCTATTTTTGTATTTTTTTTATCCACTTGTACTTTTTCTATTTGATTCTAATATCAGTTAATTATCTATTGGGTATATGGGATCACATGACTGACAAGGTTATTTTAACTGTGTTTGTATTGTATGTCTTTTACTGTGAAGAAGTCTGTTATATTATCAGACAAAAGTGCTCAGTTTTATATTAAATTTTATTTTGGTTCCTCCTTGCCTTTCTTTCTTGTCTTTTTGGTTCGGTAGTTACTTTTGTTTTTGTGTTTGAGACATCTTAATACTTCTATCTTTCTCCTTAGCCACACACTATACATCATACCACTACCCACTAACCCTTCCCCAAAGTAACCGAAAGGTAACTATTAACTCTCCTACACTAAAACAATCCACAGACTTTCAAATATATCCTGGCATCTTCAACACCACCACCCTAGGCCAACATATGTACCACCACCCAAAATAACTTTAAAAAAAAAATCACATTTAGATACCACAAACATATATGTAGCCACATCAGAACAATAGCAAACATTCCCAAAACACTGCTTACAAGTGGGAACATACACCCAAAGCCTAGACCCAACACCCTTACTTTATCCAGTACTTAAACACCACATATAGTTAATATACCTCATAAAAACACTGACGTATTGTTTCTAAACTTAAATGTTAAAAGTCTGGAAGCAGACAGAAATGACAAAAGGAGGTGGAGTAGTTGTACTTTTCAAAAACAGCCTAACTGTGACACCTGTAAATCTACAATTATCTACCCCTACAAATACTGATCTACTGCTCGCCAAATTACAAATTAATACTAACAAGCACATAACTATAGTAGCCATTTACATCCCACCAGGCGGTGATATATCCACCATTGAATATATCCTTCAATGTGTGTCTAATAACATCATCCAAGAAACTATTAGCATGTGTGATCTTAATACTGACTGGTTCACCTGTAACCCTAACAACCCTAGCAACCACAATAATCTCTATGGCCTCTCACAAATCATGCAGTTCCCTACCAGAATAGACAAAAAAAAATCTAACAAGCTCTCCTTTCTTGACTGGGCCCTAACAAACAAACCCTCCCAGTATCAAAATGCTGGCTGTTTATTAGACAGCATTAGTTATTACATACCTACCGTCTCGGGCAACACATTAACCCTATTAATCACACTGTATATCGCTAAATTCGTAATAAGAAACATTTAAGCCACAGGAACTAATATGCACTCTAAAACACTGTAACTGGAGCCCACTGAAGACTTTACCCTTAGATGCAGCAGTGGAACATTTTAATACTTTCTTCAATATACTCAACAGTATGGCACCCCCTAGAACAGTTCATGTCAAAGCAAATTCTGCCCCATGGCTTACTACTGAAACAAAAACCCTCCTTAAGCAAAGGGACAAGGCCTGGATCTCCTGGCATACTAGCAAAAGTCTACCTGATCTTATAACATATCAACAACCCAGAAACAAAGTTAAACACCAAATCAAAAAGAACTATTATACTAACATGCAAATTAAGTATCAAAATCGCCCACAAAAGTTCTGGGCTAGAATCAAAAGAATACTCAATCCCGGACAAACTACAACCCCCTCCCCCACCTTACCAAATACCTCAGAAATCACCATTGAACAGTTTAACAAATACTTTACAGAAAGCATTCTTGCACTAACCACAGATAGCCCAAATAACCTACAAACAGCTAACAATCTAAATAGCAATAATAATACTTCCTTCTCATTTCAAACCATCCCCACCAAAACCATAGAAAAACTCCTACAAAAATTTAAACCACCTACAACTGTAGCTGATAACTTACCAGCAAGTTTCCTAAAAATTGCAGCTGAGGCTGTATGTTATCCCATACTGACTAACTGCTCGATTTCTAAAAACTACGTCCCTACCATCTGGAAAATTTCTTATATTAGCACCCTGCATAAAGGTGGTAAATCAACTGAGCTAACTAACTATTGCCCCATAGCTATCCTATCCCCACTGTCAAAACTCCTGGAAAAATGTATACATTCCCAATTTATGAGATATCTCACATCCAATAACGTACTTGCCATCTCCCAACATGAATTTAGACGGTCCCATAATACAACCACTGCTCTACTTATCTCTACCAACACCATAAATCAATACAGGAATGAGGGAAACAGCCTCATCAGTTTTCTTGGATATGTCTAAAGCCTTTGACATAGTCTACCATAACAAACTTCTAACTGCTCTCTCAGACCTATACACCCTTCATGTGTCTCATGGTTCCATAGTTACTTAACAGATCGTCAGCAGGCAGTTAAGTGGCAATATGACCTCTCCACACCTCTCCCTATTACCCTTGGGGTCCCACAGGGATCCATACTTATCCCTCTTCTCTTCAGTATTAATAACCTCAACTCAGCCACCTCACTTGCCATCATTATGTAATATGCTGATGACTCAACATTGATATGTGCAGCCCCAACCATAGAACAACTTCGGGACAAAACACAGCAGGCCTTTACAGAAATTGAAATATGACTGGCTAACTCCCAACTTATTCTTAACCCCGAAAAACAAAACTTATGATCTTTCAACCTATCAGACCATTAGATTCCCCCCAACAGTTCCACATGACAGCTAATAACAAAATAATTACACTTGAACCATCCACCAAACTACTAGGAGTCATCATAGACGATAAGCTATGACTTGCATATATCACAAACAATTCAAAAAGTCCACAAAAAAGGGCACCCTTTACAGAAACCAAACATTTTTGATAGACTCCTCAAGAGCTAGCATAGCCAGAACACACCTACTAGCAACTTGTTATACGTTTTACCCATCCTTATCAACCTCAAAAAAAAAAAAAAAAAAAAAAACAGATTTAGATAAATTGAATGCATGCTATAACAAAATAGCTAAATTTGCTACTGAATCATTACACAGGTCAAATTACTGTCAAGCCCTCAAAAAACTGTCCTGGCTTGAACTACCTCAGCTTCTTGCATACAACCAGTTAATCATGGCCCCCAAATTACTCTGCAACTCCCCAAAAAACTCCAGCTGTCCAAAGCTTACTACACCCTTACTCTAACATTATGATCAACAAATAAATCTACTACAAGTCTCTAAAACTAACAAAACTAACAAAACTGCAGGAGACTCGTACTCTTACTATATCTCAAAAACCTGGAACTTCCTCCCCCATAATATTAGAACCACTGACAACACACACCAGTTTAAAAAATACTCAAAAATGATCTGGCACTTGGCTCTGCTCATGCAATACCCCTGGCTGATCTCCTGTTATAAGTACACTCCATTAATTATTCAGTCCGTCTCCTGGACAGTGATTTCATTTGTATTATGAGTTTTCTTTTTATGCTTAAATGTGTGATAAATCTAGAATTATTTTCTCTTTACAAATGTAAACTAATACTCATAGGTTCTATGTTAATAATATCACTATGTGATATCTGATGCATCTACTGTTGCTGTAACTTAGGTTGTATATATTGTTTGTCATGTTGTATTTACTGTTACTAATGTTGTATGTACTGTCACTTTTTGTGAAGCTTTTCTACCTGGGCCTCAGCTGAAAATGGGCTTTGCCCATTCGGACTTTCCCAATAAACAAATGTAAAATAAAAATAAATAAATATAACCTGGCATCCAGTTTGTATGTAAGATGTGTTTTAAGGTTTCAGTGTTGCTCCCTTTTGTCTCTTTTCTTGTTATATTGAAGTTTAAAAATGTTTGTTCTAAGGTCACTTTAATTAATGCTCATTCCTTTATTAAATTGAAACTTTAATTGATTTATTAATTAATTGTTTCTAATCAAATGGTATAAAAATGCATTTCCATGGTGGATTAAAATGTGATCCTTGAAGGCGAATAGCCGAGGTACCAGATCGTTGGTGTAATAAAGGAGTTACTGGTGAAGTACTGGCTGTTTGGTGTGTATTTCTACATTTCATATCTGACTTTTTGTGTTTTTTGGAACATTACCATATACTTCTATATGGTCTGCACTGAATGCTAGGATTTATAAATGGCCACATTAATTTTTCAGTCATTTTCCATTTTCCTAGCAAGAGGCTAGAGATGACATCAATCCAGGTGGGATATTCCTACTGAAATGTAAGATTTTGCAGGATAAATTATATTGAAATGTGCTTTTGCAGGGTATATCATATCTTTAGCTATTAAGTGATTTACTTTCACATCTTTACCAGTATAGACTCATGTTCTAGAACTTTAGTTGCTTCTGTCGGGTATAGTGTCATATTTTTTTTCAATATTTTTGGAGCCTTAGAAAAATGTCAGAATATTTGGCATTTTTCTGTGTACAATGGCTGAAATCAGAAACGCTGCAAAAAAGGATAGATAGTTACCTTACAAGTAACCGGCTAGAATTGTGACATGCATACTGTAATGAGCTGTGGACAGTCTGCTGCAGCTCTGGTGGGCTTGAGTCCTACAAGCCGCTGCTTGCATTTTGTGTCACTCTGCGCAAGTCTCTTAAGTAGAACAGAACCACACTTCTAAACTGTCCACAGTTCTGCAGAATGGCCCTGATTTTGCCTCATAGTTTTGCTCTGTCCAACATAAAATTTTTGATTTTCTGGTAAAGCACTGTGGATTAAAGTCGGTCAATAATGCCAGGGATTAGATTTTTCATATTATTATTATTATTCAGAAAATAGATTAATTCAAAATGTATTTACATTTATAAGTGAAGTAATTTTAAAGTAGTATTTTTGGTGTGTTCTCTAAGCATGAGTCACAAATGGTCAAAGACTAATATCTCAAAGCCAGGGACTCTGTCACCTGCTAGCTCAGGTAGGCTGCCATTTTGTCTTGCACTTGAACTTGAATAGGAGTTCAAACAAGCACCCGCTGTGAGTTAACTGAACACATTATTTGTGTTTGTGAGCGATAAGTATGGCAGCCGTGGTGAGGGGGTGGGGGTGTTTATTAGGGCAATAGTCAGGAAGGGGGGCTTAGGAGCAGGAGGGGGATTTTAGGTTTAGCAATTGGGAAGGGAGTTTTATCATTAGGGAACAAAAATGGGATTTTAGGCTTAGGGAGCGGGAAGGACATCTTTGAGTTAAGGAGTTGGGGGAGTCGGATTTAAGGAGAGGGAAGGGAGTTTTAGGATTAGACAGCGAGAGCGGTATTTTAGAGTTAGTTATTGCTCTGATGGGGCTGTACACTTTTTGTAGGATAGGTGTTGAGAGAGCTAAGTATTTATGTGAGATTGAGTTACTGGGGCTTAGAGCACTTGTCCTTTCGAGTAAGTGTGTCATGAGCAAATAGCAATCAAGCACTTGTAGCAGACCCATATTTTTGGCTTCGCCCCTGATACTTGAATAGAGAAGCTGAGCGCTATAAACACAACTGTTGGGTTAGCCACAAAAACAACTGTATGTTGCTGGTTGGTCTTGGTTATTAGCAAAAATCAAGCAAACCAAATAAAAATAATACACCCTGCACATTAATCAGTCCTGGGTGTTTTATTTTCTTATTAAATAGCTTGTACTGCTCGTACACTGCTATGGTAAACTTTTGTTTTCTATTTACAGAGCAGAGATTTAGCACTTCTGGAACTATAAGACCCCACTGCAAGATCACAACCCACCCCAGTGACACACAAATGATGTTTAGTTAAAAGTATACAGTTGGGATGAGACACACTGTACAATTATAGGTAGTTACTCTGATGTCAAGATAGCCATTGGAGAAGCATCTGTACTACAAGGCAGCCAACTCCACTGAGTGACTTCGGCCACTGTCCCAGAGGGCCAATCACCACACATGTCTAAATAGAAGGTGGCATTTTGTTGCAATATACAGATGTGACAAGTCAGACTGTATAGCTGTGATACGTTTCTGTACCAAATCAGGATAGCCAGTACCATCAAGGCCATTCAGTTCTGCCTACAATTGTAGACAAACTACATGCACATCACACCTTGCATTACATACCTCAGGTACTAATCACTGCATCAATATAACCATACCACTGCAGACCGTATAGGTTGCACTAAAAAGAAACACTTCATTTTCATCTCTTAACAACATACTTTTGTTATTCATTGAGTATTAAGTCATCACAAATCATCAACTACATGCATTCTTATGCACATCAACATTTTACAAAGTATTAAAAAGCAATATTTTTCTTCACTTGTACCGAATTTACTGCTATCCGTAGATGTGCCAAAATTCTCATCGCCATCTGCAAAAATGCTATTTTCTATTGCAGGTGCCACTGGATGTAAATGTTTTACTAGGCATTATTGCTTTCCTACTTAATACAGTTACTTTCAAAGTTTATAGTGAGCCTTTGGAAGTATAGCTGTTGGTCTCAAACTCCGAAACTACTTCCCAGTAAACAAACAAAATAGTCCAGTTATTCATATAAAACAATTTGGCATGAGCAGTTGAACATGTTTGGACATGAATGTTAAAAAGGTCCTGTACTCAACAAGCAGAAAAGCTTACTTATATTACAATGACAAAGGAAAAGAAAGTCCACACGATTGTACCCACTCAAATTTACTAAAATAATGAGAAAATAAGTAAAACTGAATCCAAATGACATAAAGCACTTTTAATTTAGTAAAGTGACTAAACTTCATCAGATGCACTAATCCTTATCTTTAAATTGAGGATCACCTCAACATGTGACTGCCTTATGTTAACCCTTGATGTTAAAAATTAATCAAACAGTCTAAAAATTAAAATTACTAAGCCACATTCTATCATAAACAAAGCTGTAAAAACATGGTTCTGGTTAAAATGAACATTAAAAACTAGGTAACAGGCATGTAGAACCAATTTAGGACAACCCTTGTTAGTACAGATGTCCTTTTAAATATAGTCCAACTAAAAATTCATCTATCCAAGCTTTTTAGTTTCAAAATACATGCTATAGAACAGGTTTGGTTCAACCCTGGTGGGTAACCACAGTTCGTCCTTAATTGCCAAATTAATTCCAACTTTTCCAATAATAAAGCTGTTGGATCCCTGTAATATCCACTGGAACCTGGCCGATAACCTGGAATTTAAATTTATGGGTCGGGTAACCAGTACAGTGCCGTGCCCGTGCATTTTCTAACTTGTTTCTGTTAATACAATACATATGCTCATACACCCATTCCCTGAATTTACGGTCCATTTTACCAATGTAAAACACCGTACAATATTAACATTGAGCCAAATAGATTATTGATCTAGAGTTACAGTAGAATCTATATCTAGTATGATATACTCTTCCTAATCTTAAAACTATGTCCTATTTCCACATGTTTACACTGGTTACACATGTCACATTTATACATACCAGGGTTTCTGCAAGTAAGTGAAACCATGGTTTCCACCAAATTCTTCAAGTTCTTACCCCTTCTAAAGGTGACTGTTGGGTATGGGCCCACCTTATGCATAATGTCCCTATCTGAAGTTAATAAGGCCCAGTTTTTGACCAGTATCCTTCTTATTTCCTGTGCAGCTATACTAAAAGAAGTAATGAAGCTCAAGGAATATGGGAAACTAAGCGTATTGTTAACGTCCAGTTGGACTGTCAATTTGGGAAGTAAACTCACATTTCTGTTGGTATTGGACTCTCCCTGTTAATATAGGTATATAAGCACCTGTTCTCCATTTAGGTTGCACTTCAGTGATTACTTGGGCTATGAGGACTTGGGTAACCCCTATGTGAGAACATCTGACTAAGGTTTATACATTCATCTTCGAATGCGTCATCCTCACTTATCATTCTTGCTGCATGCACCAGTTGGCCTTTAAGGACTGATTTCTTTTGGTGAAATGGGTGCAAGCTAGTGAAGTGTAAAATGGTGTTACAATAAGTCTTTTTCCTATAAATCCTTAAGGTGTACTTTTGATTGATCCTATCTTTCTTTAATTCAACATCAAGGTAAACTATCATATCCTTGTTGTAAGAACTAGTAAACCTCAAAAATTTGGTAATGTTATTTAAATAGTTGACCATGTCCTTGGCCTTGTTTATATCACCTTTAATGATCATGAAGATATCATCAAGGAACCGGTTGTAGAAGTAGATGTCATCACTAATGGTACTATTACACATAATAAATTCCTATTCCCAGTGGGCCATCACCAGGCTGGCAAAACTTGCCCCACATTGTGAGCCCATTCTTACCCCAATTCATTGTAAACAAAACTCCTTATCAAACGTTACCTAGTTGTTTGCTAAAATTATACCCAGTAAGCCCTCTATTAGCCTCATTTCATCCATGTACGCTTCTATCAATCTCATATGGTCAACCACCCATTCGATTCCCAAAGTGTGCAGTATAGAGGTGTATAAGTCACATATGTCCACAGTCAAAAAGTTAAAGTCACCTCTAAAAGCGAAGTTGTTGATCTCTGACAAGAAGGACCAAGAGTCCTTACAAATCTGGGGCACTTGGGAGATATATTTCTTAAGAATTGAGTCAACAACCTTTGCACAAGGGTGAGTTATGGCCTGTCTAGCATCTACCAAGCCCCTCATTGGTGGGTCCTCGGCAGACTTGTGAATCTTTGGAATTCTGAACATCAGTATTCTAGGGGATGATGCCATAAGGTAATTATACATTTTAACATCAATGGAAGCATCAATAAACAAATCATTGATATGTGATCTAATACGTCCATAAGCCACATTCAATTCATTCAGACTAACTTTCGTATATGCGTCACTGTTAAGTATATTTTGCATCCTTTTTATATAATCTGAAATATTCATTACAACCAACCCCCACCCCCTTTGTCTGGTTTCATTATACATATAGGTAAGCCTCTAAAGTAAGGCAAAGCTTCCAATGCTGTTTTAGACACATTTCCCTTACTAAAAGTACTATACAATGTATCAAACCTAGATCTAAAGTCCAGTTCACAAATACGGTCGAATAAAGAGAGTGTTGGGTGAGTTGGTGGATTAAATGTACTAGATATATAAAAGTCATCCTTCTGGGCTTGGTTACCCAATAAAACCGATAGGTTCAATTTACGAATGTGCAACTTAAAATCCAATAGTAGTGTCACTATGTCCAAGTGTTTTGAAGGTATAAAAGACATTTCTTTAGCAAACAAATTGACTAGTTTGTTCTCCATTACATAGTCTGAGTGGTTATAAATCCTAAAGTCCCCTTTCTTGTTAGTAATTCTATTGTAAATATTCCCATTAAGTAGTAACAAAATATTATTGCTAACAGTTACCTTTTCCGTTTGTTGGCTTCTCGGGTATTGTACGTCTGAGGTTGGTTTTGCTGTTGCTGATTGTGGTTTTGTCCCCAGGACTTGGAAAAATTCTTTTGCGCATGTACTTATTGAATTTGGGCAAAGTTCCCATTTACAAGCCGATTATGTTCAAGCGGACTGTTGTCTACCCAAGCATTGCTCTCTGTGTGGCTCAGGTTGCTTGAATTGCTCATGTCTGGTCTAGATTACGCTGCTTCCTCCTGATTAACCTCTATGTTGTTCCCTTGGTTTTGAACTTGCATATACAACCCTCCAATAAGGTTCCAGGTTTGTGAAGGTGGCGGGTTCGGATAGGCTACTCCATTACTGTAGTCCTTCTGGTCTCTTTGAAGTTTTTTTATTTTTGTTTCTTTAAGTTTTTGTATCTGTTGGTTAATACTGTTAAATATTCTATTATAAACAAACTGGTACCAGGCGAAGTCGTTATCCAATTTGATCTCATAGTTTAAGTCAGTGACTTCACTTTCCGGTTTATTTGCTAAAATCTGATAAGGTTTAGACATAAGACCAAGTAGCTCTAATCCATGTCTATTAAACATTTGTAAAAGTTCTTGGTGGAAAAGTGAACCAGTTTCTAAACCGGTAGGATATTGCCAAGAACATAAACCCTTAGGTACCACATTATCCTTAACACACTAGTCAAAGTAGTGAATTTCTAATTGGAGTTTCTTGATTTTAAACAATTTATAATCCAATGTTCTCAGTTTTGGAATGATGTTCACCATACCTCTAGCTGGTTGTCCCTGAAGAAGGTTACCACTTGGAATGGTTAGGCTCAGTTGTTCACTGAGCCAACTGTTAATGTCCGGGACTCCGATAAACACTGAGGTAGCGCGTGTTTGATGTGAAATGTTCATTGTATTCTGATCACCAGTTACCAAAGTACTGGAACCTGGACTGCTCAGGTTCAAAGAGTTAACATTGTTCATAATACACGGTACTGAGTGCACACTATTAACTCCACATTGGACTGTTAGGTGTAGTAAATGATTGGTGGTTACTCAATTGAGTCAGGGATTCGACCCAAATGGATAAGTCCTCCAACCGCTAGTCCATTAAATTAATGAGTGTAGTCAGGTTTCCTTCCTTCTCCATAGGGGAAAGTTGAGACCCACCCCCTAATATCTACTGGGACCTGGTCGATAACCCGGAGGGGGGGGGGTCTAACATCTTTATTATTGGAAAGGTTGGAATTAATTTGGCAATTAAGGACGAACTCTGGTTACCCACCAATGTTGAATGAAACCTGTTCTACAGCATGTATTTTGAAAGTAAAAAGCTTGGATAGATGAATTTTTAGTTGGACTATATTTAAAAGGACATTTGTACTAACAAGGGTTGTCCTAAATTGGTTCTATGTGCCTGTTACCTAGTTTTTAATGGTCATATTAACCAGAACCATGTTTTTACAGTTTTGTTTATGATAGAATGTGGCTTAGTAATTCTAATTTTTAGACTGATTAGTTTGTAACATCAAGGGTTAACACAAGGTAGTCACTTGTTGATGTGATCCTCAATTTAAGGACTGTTGGATAAGGATTAGTGCATCTGATGAAGTTTAGTCACTTTACTAATCGAAAAGCGCTTTATGTCATTTGGATTCGGTTTTACTTGTTTTTTCATTATTTTAATAAATTTGAGTTGGTACAATTGTATGGACTTTCTTTGCCTTTGTCGTTAAGTCAGTTGTTTGGTTTTCATTTTACCAAGTTCAGCATTTTGTTACTTATATTTACAGCTTAAATGTCTTGGCTGAATCCAATGTAGGTACTAATCAAAAGCTGGTGCAGTTGTACCAGCAATTTGATAGCTACTCCCTAACCTATACCACACATTAAAAAGCGTAATAAAGAAAATGGCATTGAGTCGTACCCGATGGCTTTTGAATGATATGACACACAAAAAAGAGACAAATCAGAATGGGCTAAAAACTTGCCTTTTCGGCTGACAGGAGAAGCCTTAAAGGTTTACACAGATATGAAGATGATTGATTATCTATACCATGAAAATTAAAAAAAAAAAAAAAAAAGAACCCTCTTGGGTAGAGTGGAATAACTTCTGAATAACAAGTTATACAATTCAATAACTGAACTTTTAATTTGGATAAATCATAAGAGCTCACATGTATGACTTTGAAACATATTAAAGTTGTGGTTAGCTTTTCTTATATTCTAAACATCATAATACTAGATTTTAAGGTGTTAATGAGTAGTCTGTTTTCTTCAGTCTGTGTGCATAATTTTGTGAAAGTGGTTTGAAGTTTGTGCTCGAGATGTGTAGTTCATGAGAGTATTCTAGGGTAAGGATGTCATCAGCATACATGATGAGATTAAGGTGGTAGAAGTCTGTGGTGATGTCATTAATAGAAAGAGAGAATAGCAGTTAACCAAGCATGGAAGCTGAGACAGTCCCTATATTAAGGATATTATGAGTAGAAAGGAACGAATTAGAATATACTAAGAATGATCTGTCCTGTAGGTATTTTTTATCCATCCTATTGTCAGTTTCCTGGAATTAAACTTACAAAGTTTGAAGAGTAGGAGGTTGTGGTTCATGGTTTCAAATGTCCTAGTCATGTCTATGAAGATCCCTCCTAATACAGTAGATTCATTCATGTTATCGTAGATGATATCTGTGGTGTGATATAAGGCAGTGGTGGTGTGAAAATCTTTTCTGAAGCCATGTTTGGCATCTCATAAAAGGCCATACTTATTTATATGGTCAAATATTTGCATGTTAATCTGTTATACAAATATTTGTGTGAATTTATGTAATGTGATGGATAGTAGGTATCTTTAAGCCATGTTTCAGGTATTCCTAATACATGGAGTTTTTTACCATTAATCCAAGCATGTAGTTCTGCCTGTTTTTTTTTTTTTTTTGTTTAGGCTTCTGATATTTATGCATGCAGTTTTTAGAGTTTTAGCGTTGGATATTGCTTTGAGATTTGGGTAGTATGTATGTGTTTGCGGTTTGGCATATATTTGCTGACTGGGAGTCTGGAGAGTTATATGTTGGGTCAGGATTTGGTTGAACAATATCAGCTAGTTCGTTGATGAAGGGAATTGCTTAGAGTGTATATATTTAATGATATGGGACAGGGAAATTGGGGTAGGGTAGAATGCTCAGTGAAGCCACTCATTGTGTGGCAGAGTGGACCAGGGCTAGCCACACATGGTGATTGACACATCGCAGTGAAGTTTACAGCAAAAAATATCCACCTTTGCTGTACTCTGTAGGTAATAAAACCTTAATTTAAACTTCAGTTTAGTTCTAAAAATAAGTTGTATAGCTGCCAGTATAGATCAGTATTCACTGAAAGGAACAGTGCAGCAAGCTTTTAATGTTTATTTTGCTAAGGAGGACAAGCTGCTCATGGGTAAGAAAGCTATTAAATATCAAATTAATGACTTTAACAAGCATAAACTTTATTAACACACAAAGGGTTATTTTTCTTTAGAAGTAACCCTGGCTGCAAGCTCAGTGGTGCATATGGTTTTAGTAGTTCACCTCATGGCACCTAAAGGTGTCCGTTTATGTACTGCCCAAACAGAGGAAAACTTGTGTAGGCTGCAAACCCTCCTTAGCAGAAGAATTTTAATTTTGTGCAGAACAAAAGGTGGATTGACGATTTTTCAACATTATGTGGAAGAGGCAATTTTGCAAGCCCTGAACAGCTTTGATCAGAGGGAGGGATTATTATTAATAGTAAGAGAAGTGCCCTCAACTTCAACTGAGTTTATCAAATTTCAGCTTTTGTACAGCAGGCATTACTGACTGACATCACTAAGGAAGTGTGGAAAAAAGACAAGACACCATTTAAATGTGTAATAGAACACTACGCTTGTTACAGGATAGATGAAAGATTGTTACAGTAGAGGATTACAGACATACCTCTCGACTTCTTAGTGCACAAATTTCTAACAAAGCAAAAACAATGGGGAGGATACAAAGACCCAAAATCAGGGACATTTTTAAATATTACTCTAATAAGTTAGTAGTACAAGAAGTTTTCCATCATCCTGCATTTTCAGGGCAATAGGAAGTGTGAAACTCTTATGTCTGGCATTATTGAATGACTGCAATTACCTGAAAATCAAAAATATTATGAGGCACAGGGCAAAATCTAGGACAGTGGAGAGTCATGCATGTAGAAAGTCGAGGAGATGAACTAATGAGTTTGTAATAAGAAAGCCTGACTGGAAGATGAGGTATTTGTATTGATGTCCTCCATGGAAAGCACGTTTGTCTAAATGATGAGTCACTTGAGGTAATACAAAGGGTAAAAGGAGTAAATTGCAAGGTCCTTCATGTTAATGCTTTTTTAAAGAATTTAATTTAAAAAAGCTTGGTGGAAGTTTTTTTTATGTAAAATTGGCAAGTTTTATGCTATCTGCTGAATGTGTTGCTATGGTTTGGAGCCGACAATAACAGCTAGAGTGACTGTGTTTTTCTTTTAGTGCTAGTAAAGTAAATCAGAGTATGTAGTGCCACTGTGGTATAGAAACTCTGATCACAAAAGTAAACTTATTTGTATTCCTTTTGTGATCATTTCTCACAATGCACTGTAAAACGCAAAAATATATAGATCACAAGTTTATCTGTGATTTTTAGTGAATTGATTACATGACTGTGGCACTAAATATATAATTCCACAGTTGTGTTTGATAGTTGACTGTAGTGTAAATTGAACTATACATATATATATATATATATATATATATATATATATATATATATATATATATATATATATAAATAATGTATGTGTGTATACTAATGTATATCATATATATATATATATATATATATATATATATATATACATATATACGTACTTATTCATCCAAGCCAAATGCTCCTGCTTCAACACAGGGAATATCACCTAATTTATCTTCTTTCAGAGTCTCTTGTCCTCTCTCAAGATTCACTGAAGATTGACCCATTTTAGAAACTAATGTATATGTTGCACATTACACTCTGCTTGATTGTACATTGCACTGTGCTTGTTCACCGGAATGTTAAGCAAATAGAAATAAATTATATATATATATATATATATATATATATATATATATATATATATATATATCTGTATTCATGTTTGGGTTCTGCTACTTTTTTGATGAACAGTGCTTTGGTTGACATCTGTTTAGTCAGCACTATTTGGGCAACTGAACAAATGGTTGACATCTGTCTACAAAAGTAGTGGCTCAGACCGTACCTCTGAAGTGTTAAATTTTCACAGAATTTCCAGATTTATTTCTTTTATTTTTGCAATGTTTCTTTAGGTTGTAAGAACAATGTTTAACAATTGTGCTTATTTTTTGGACTTTGTCCTCCCATTGTTTATGTCTTTGTTCAGATTTCTTGCTCTAAGAAGTTAAGAGGTATGGATTGGTTGATTCTCAGGGTTGATGAATTTGCCCTTTCCCTGAGAACTGTGTGATCTTGGTTTAGTATATATAATTCACCAGGGTTGTAAGGGGTGCAGGGTATCTTGTCCCCTGCAGAAAAACATTGTGTTAGTGTTGCATGCTCCAAGGTTATGTCTCAGGGCATGCACAGTGAAGCATTTCTTTCACAATTTGTCTGCTTTGACATATGGGTGCTTGTATAACTCTGAGATTGCACAGTACTGTGGTAAGGCATATTCCCAAACCACAGTAATGAGGCAATTTCACACAGTTCTTCATCATTTGTTTTGTTGACCAAACAGATGTCGACTTTAAAGACATTTAACTTACTTAATGTCTCCTGTATATATCAGTGTAATATTCATCCCCAAATGCCCTATCACTGGCCGTCAAATAATATAGAAAATGTCATTCAGTTTTTACATTTAGTATAAACAACGCAAAACAAAAGGAAACATTATTTTTGCAGGGGAATAAGTGCTAAATATCCACACCTTTGCTGCATACACACACACACACACACACACACACACACACACACACACACACACACACACACACACACACATATATTGAATGTAATGCAAGCAGACGTGATTGAATAATCATATGACTGCAGAATTCCAGCATTACTTTGTGCAAGATCACAGTACGGTGAGGAGTGGAATTTCCCTTTTGCCACTGTTATGCAGTCTCAGAGTTGGTATATGTAATTAACAGAGGTTGTGGGGGTGCAGGGTTTTTAAAACTGCAATTTTGTTTTTCTATATTTTAACATTTGATATTTTCTAATTAATCATTTGGAATTGTGATTTAGTTTTTCAAACAATGATGATACACTCATATATACACTAACTCTATGAACTTACAAAAGTGGAGAAAAGGAAAACTCTATATACCCCACTGTCTGATAATCTTGCACAAAATCCAACCTTACATGTTAGACAAAGTGCAAATCAACAAAATAGTTGCTCAATTTATACTTCTACTAAGGAAATACTCAAAGGAAGGTGCTGTATCTGTGTGTGTGTGTGTGTGTGTGCGTGTGCGTGTGTGTGTCTGTCTAAATTAATCAAAATATTCAAATATTGACATCACTAACATCAGCAATAAAAGGTCAAAAATAAAAATATCGACATGTCACTACACTTGTACGGAAAATACTTTGGAGAATGCAAATAAAACCACAAAAATCAAACACTGAGTTTTTAGTAGGGGAGAAGTCTCCCTACAACCACCCCTTTTGGGGGTATACCTACCACATCCCCTACTAATTAAATATACTAACTCCTAGAAAGTACATTACAATACTTCAAGAAACGGCATTTTCCCTAACCCCTGGGATTGTGAGATCTTGCACACTTATCAACCAAATTGTGCTAACTAAACAGAGGTCTACTTTTAACAGTCATCTAAATTATGGTTTTATATGTATATATGGGTGTAGATATATATTTATATAAAAACACACACGCGTAGATAGACATATGTATGTATATAAATGTACATGAAGAGTGTATTCTAAATTACCAAAATGTCGAACACAAAGGATCAACAAAAATACTTTGAACAGTCACAATATCAATCATCCATAACATTGACCCTACAAATGTTTGCAAATAGAAAGCAATTTCTTTTTGCCATCACTAAACCAAAACCCTGCTACAACATTCAGACTTAAGCATGTCTGAATATTAATAGTGTTATAGAAAGTTTTTTTTTTTAAATGAGATACAGGGTTAGGGTTAAGGGCAGAGGAATGATTAAGGTTTGTATGCATTACAAAGGTCAGTGGGGGTTTCCAAAGCACCAACAAGAAAATAATTAAAACTACAGCCATTGTCAACCTTCCATCTGAAAATGTAGAACACTGCACTGCATTGCACTACTCTACCTCTTCTAATGTGGAACAAATGGGAAAATGGGGAACGTTTACTAATGGCAGCTAGGAAGGAAGCTCACAGCAGGGTTAGAATGCACACTTTATACCTGATTTCTTTTGATGCCAGTCTCCCTTTGCTTGCCAGAACAATAATTTGGTTGCAACATGATATTTTCCTTTTATACTATTAATAAATCAAACAAGTTATCCAGCAGTTATAACATAACAATTAGGGAACTGAGATATTGAAACAAGAAAGAAACTCAAGTTTCTAAAGTCCAAGGATCCAGGCAGGCAAGCCAAGCAACACCCCCACCTCACCACATGCACCAAAAAAAAAAAAAAAAAAAATCATCTTCAGTGAGGATCATGTAGTAGAGACTGGAGTAGGCTAATGTGGTTAACTATTTAAATCATGGTACTTGAAACAAACTTTGAGTTCTGCTATGCATCACTTATCCCCCCCCCCCAATTTCACAGATTTGCTAAATACTTGTCCTGCTTTAAGGACTTTCATTTTCCAAATTATTCTTATACCTATCTCTTGCTGTTTCTAGATTAGTTATATATTCTCAAAGAAAAGTAACACTTGCAGCCCTTATCACCATCTCAGGCATTACTTCCTACCCACAACATTGCTCTCACTTTGCTCTGTTATGTACGTGTGCACACACTTTTACTTCTTTGCACAGAAGTAAGAGAAGAACCGAAAATAGTTGGGACAAAGGCCTAAAATCAGTGACAGTTTTTAAATATTATTTCAGTTAACTTAAAAAAAAGTTAATAGAGCAGCAGGTTTTGCATAAACATGCATTTTCTGAAGAAAGTATGAAATGTTAACGTCTGGCATTATTGAGTGACTATAATCCTTAGTGATTTACCCGATAATCCCTAATTTAGCTTAGTGTTTGCCTTCCCCACATCAGTAAGTCTTGCAGCTCCAGTCAGCCTTCATTCTTGCTAGGCTAAACATCACTTTACAAATGTTCAAATACCATCAGGGAGTAGCATTTAGTTGGTAAAACATACAGGCTGTCTAACTTTAGGTATGAGCAATGCATCATGGGAAGAGACTGCATCACTGCAGCTGCTACCATTAAGGTTTGGGACATTGGAGCAGAACTACAATTCATTGATGCAATGTCCTTGGGAGTGGGAAGTTGTTCCTTTCAACACTGTGCATCTTAATGTTGTCTTAAAAAAAAATCTCAGAGGCAAAAACAAATTTCATCTCTGGCTCATCTGCATGCAGTTTCAATTCAACAAGCAGATTTGTGGGGTGCTACCAGTGATATGCTTAGTTGAAATGTCAACCCTCCTGCTGCTCACTATCACCTCTCCCCTGTACACATCCCCCATGCACCACTGGTTCCCTCTGTCCTGGCCTCCATGCACCATCCGCATTAACTTTTTCCTTCCTTTTCTCTTATTCATCAGCTTTTCCCTGCATATTTTCAAAACAATCCAGTGAGGAAAGACTGCACTCCAATTACTCTGGAGGAAATAATTGAATTAAGTTGAAGGTCTAGATGGAATTAGGCCTCTGAAGCATTACATTTCTTCAACCTTTTGATCCATTGATTGCCTGAACAAAAGTCATGAGTAGGGAAAGAAATTCAGTTTTATTTTTTTCTTCAAAGCAAGCAAACAAAAGATGCTCGCCTTCAGTGTGCACATATGTCCCTCTGGTGTTAGAATGAGATAAAAGTGAAGGCACAAATGGACCATAGTCATATATGTAATCTTGCTGCTGTCACACATGCATAGACCATGCCTTTATATCCTTATCACCAAAAAGACAGCGACCTTCTATATACCCCTCTGTTGTCAGACTATGACAAACTGAAGAACAGACAGTGCATAATAACATATTTCAACCTTTTGCTGTCAGGTTTATATAAGCAGCATGCATCCTTGCTCCTACCTCTAAAAGTTGGCCATCTCTACCCATCTGATGCTCGACTGTGAGAAAATTGAAAAAAAAAAAAAAATTACATTAATGTATGTCAGCTTGTTGCTCCTAGACAGCGCACTCCCCCTAGACAAGATCTAGTATTCCACTGTACACACTTCTGAGGTTGGTAAGGAAAGTTAGAGAAATAATTACACTGCCCCCAGATCCCCAAAAAAACTACAGCAACTTTCTGTGAACATCTGAACAAGGCTGTTTTTTTAACTAGGAGGAGTTCAGAGTAGAGGCCACTACTAAACATGTATCAAATTTAGTTATATATCCTGGGATGTGGGGTGCTTCTACTTCCCCAGGAATTTTGAGAGCCTGGATGTTCTTTGATGTATTTTATGCCTTATTTTCAAAAGCTGATTTAACTGTCTTCTTTTTCACTGCCTCACATTATGTGTATGCATGTCAGTATCCTGTGTATTCAGGAATAAAAGTCTAACATATTATTCTTCACACACACACACTGATACTGCAGCTTGTGATGGCCCTGGCTTCTTGGAAACAGGATTAGTATGTGTATGAAAAATCATTGTCCCTGGCAAGGCAAGTCTGTCACAAGATACACACACACACACTGAACACTTACCTATAGACAAATTGCAGAAAGGACAATTCACCTATGGCTTGCCTTTG
This sequence comes from Protopterus annectens, assembly GCF_019279795.1. Lineage (NCBI taxonomy): Eukaryota > Metazoa > Chordata > Ceratodontiformes > Protopteridae > Protopterus > Protopterus annectens. The sequence continues at coordinate 71,240,505 of NC_056733.1, read as the reverse complement.
GTTTGTTCGAAGAAACAAGAGCACAGGGGATAAACCCACACAGAGACAGAGAGGGGATGCAGACTCTACACAGAAGCAGCCACATTCAAGAAGTCAGACAAAGCCAAGTGACAAGAGATGTCAATACTACTCACTGCTGCATTGTACCAATGAGCACAGTGGTCCAGTCAATAGCACTGTGCCAACAATCAGTTGTTTTTGCATATATCCTACTCCTGCCAGGCCACCAAAGGTATCCATTTATCATGTGCAATACTGGTAGTTGTGATGGAAAGCTAAATCAGTTATAATCAATGTGTTATTCTTAAATATACTGCAACCATCCCCAACTCACAAGCATAAGCTATTGCAATGCTAGCTGTATGCTGATTTTAGCAGATATGATATCTTGTGTGACACTACTTCTACCATACCAGATTGGTTACTGTTGTTTGGCAGTAATTAAATTAGAGCATAGGTAAGTCACCTTTCTAAACATACTGCTTTTGTACCATCAATTACTAACTGTACACCTTATTAAACATCAGATTGATATAAAAAATGAAAATCACAATAATGAAGTTTTTCGCACAAATACACAGTAATCATAGTGAAGTAGCCCATCTTACTTCACACAAATGCACAGATGTCCAGAAAAGACAGACTAGTTACTGTTTGAACTGAGTAAATAGCAAGAGGTTCACTTACTTTCATTCACAGACAAACTCCCTCACCTGGCAGTTATTGTCACTTCTTTGTATACTTCAGTTAACTGATTGTGATAAAAATAAAGGCCATGTAATATAGTCATCTTCCACCACACAGTTGCCACACATGAAAGTATTCCAAGTAGCTTCACAAAAATCACATTAATCTTGCAAAGCCAGAATAATAAGCAGACAACATCAGTTATTTTCCTGTGCAAACAGCCCCAGCACTTATTATTAATTTGTCAGTTTACGTCTGAAATGCCCAAGTTGTTTCATACACATCATGGTCCTACAGTGCCAGAATAATGAGCAAACAGCAGCCTCAGATGGCCACTATTATATTAAAAAAGACCTCTTAGAGCAAGAATCAGGGACAAAGGCTGTAAATGAAGGATAGATTGTGTCCTTAATTTCTTAGAATGTTTGTGGAATAACCAGTTTTGCATTATTATGTTTATCTGGAGGATAAAAATGTTTCTAATTCAAAGGCTGTCATTATTTAATAATGCAACAATCAATGATTTACTAGGAAATCACAAGCAGACTCACTGACATTTTGTAATCAGCTGTGTGTTAATCTTCATGGAAACACCCCAGATGCCTAACAACTTTCCCATTTATCCCATCTGTCCAACATCCCCTGCCTTATGAGTATCTTCGCTAATATCACCGTGCTGAAATATCGATGCATATTATATCGATTCCTGCATGTCAAAACTCGCTTTAACTGGGAAAAAAGTACAGTTGTGTAAGATGAACTTACCATAACAGTAGATGCTCGAATAATCATTGCTGCAGTAGCCTTAGCTATATTTGTTGGATATAACAGCTGGCCAGCTTCCAGATCACCCAAACTGTCAAGTAGCTTGAGCTGAACTGACTAAAAGATAAGTTTGTGCAATAAGCCCTTCATAGCTTTCCTGCCACCAGACAGAGGGAGGCTGAACCCTGAAAAAAAAAAAAACAATGCTAGGAACAGCAAAAACAAATAATGTCCACACCCTGACATAAAAACACACCAAAAAAACAAGGGGGATGGAGGGAAGGAGTGAGACCTGTATTTAAGGATATTTGTTGCCTTCACCATAAGATTTCTCTTCTGACAAAACCCAGCACTGGGATTTGAAAAGAGAAAGGGTGTTTGTGTTGGGAAGAAAGAGACTTCAGATACCTCTGTATCTTTGTGACATAGAGTCTTGCCAGGAGTGTCTTGTGATCATAGATGTCATGAGACCCAAATTCATGAAGTATTCCCTCATAGTGGCCAAAGTCTGAGTGGAAAACCTTAGAGATAGATCTAGATATGGAGCTATTTCTTCCTATGGAAGAAAAGCTCTTTGAACTGACATATCTAGTTGACATCCCAGGAACACAATCTCATGTGAAGGAGTCAAGAAAGCCTTTTGAATGATCTCTCATTCGAGAGAGACAGATTCCTGGCATTTTGAAAAAAAATCTACAAAGAAACACAGGTCATCTAAATACGGAAAAAGCGTTGGTACCCCATAGCCTGCAATTAGCTATAACTGAAGCTAAACATCTTGGGAAAGCTCTTGGTGCAGTTGTTATTCCAAAGAGTAAGGCAAAGAACTGATAACGTGATCCATACACACAAATCCTTAAGAAACATATGAAGTCCAGATGAATAGGGATGTGATGATAAACATTTTTTAAGTCTAAAGAGTTACTAGGAAACTTGAAAGAGGAAGCAGAAATAAAAGGTTGTTAAGTAACATAATTTTGAATTTAGGCAGTATCACAAACAGGTGTAGGAAAGAAAGAACCAGAAGTGGTCTCCAAGCATTTTCTTTCTTTGGTACTAGGAATATCCTTGAATAAAAACCTTTCCCTATCTGGGAAGAAGGAACTAATTCTATTACTCCTTGGCACAGCATGTGATTAAGAAGCAGTGGAAACAAAGCAGTCTGATCTGGTGGATGAGGAATGAACTCCTGGAAAAGACAAATTTCTTCCCACTGCCTTCTGTAACCTTGATGAATGATTTTCAGAACCCATCTGTCTGAAACTATCTATTGCCAAAAATAAAAATGGAGATTCAGGCTTTCTTGAAGAAAAAAAAAGGCCGGGGAGAAAGGGGGGGGGTCACAAGGTTTCTTGAATAGTTGTTCAGACTTGGACTGTCCTTGGTTTTGGGAGATTTGAGATTTCTTTTCAGAACACCCTTGCCATTTCATCTTAAACCTCTGTTGACCTGTATTTTGTCAAGACTGTTTATTCTGCTTTTTGCCAAAATTGGATGAGGAGTTACAAAATCTCTTGGAATATTTGGAAAAGGAAGGCTGTGAAATTTTACAGATTCCTTGGATCAGCTTACCCCATTCGTCACACATTTTGATAATCTCTGCAGCAGATAAGACAAACACTGTATCTCTAGCTAAAGATGAATTAAAAATCTAATTTTTAACATCATCTGGGAGGTTCTGAGAATGCAGCCATTCAAACCTTAAAACAGTATCAATAGGCATAGCCTTGGAAGAAGTGTCAACAGAGTCATACACACTGTAAACAATGAATGACCTGTGCAACAGAAGAAACTAAGTTAGTTAAATCAGATTTTTCCTCATAAGAAGAAACTGCAGATAAAGCATTCCTCATACTTTCACATTTAGTCAGAACAAACTTTAACATATGAGCCTGACAATTCAAAATTCTGAAAATCAAAGCTGCAGAAATATACACATTTTCCCCATACTTATCAATAATTTCCCACCCTTATCAGAAAGAGTAAGATTGGGATTAATTAAGTTCTTAGCAGCAGTGAAATCAATTAAAGCTGTAGCTGCTGGGTCAAGTTTAGGAAAAGTGTAAAAAAAAATTAAGACTGAGGATCTTTATATATCCTGTCTGTCTTTTTAAGGGCAACTGCCTGGCTATTAGGAAAATTGCAGGCAGTGGCACATAAATACTCTAAAGCAGACAAAACTGGAGGAATGGGTGTAGATTCTGGAAAAGTCTTCTGTAACAACTCATATTATTTTCTGAGGGACTAAGAAACCTCAGTGTTCTCCCACTGAAAACACTGGCATATTCTAGTAATAGTCTCAGAGAAAGAGAACCCCCCCCCCACAGGAGGAATCAGAAACTGAGCTCTCCTTTGAGTTGTTGTTGTTGTTTGTCTTTCGGCTTTTCCCGGTTAGGGGTCGCCACAGTGGAACTCCGTTCCGCTAATGATTGGCAGTAGATTTTCACGAATGCCAAGGTGCCAGCTCGACATCCAACCTCCAAAGAAGGCATGCCCATCTATGCATGTCTTTCGAACGCCACCCAACCGCGGGTCTCTATCAGAAATCTGAGGAAAAAAAGCTATATCTTTCCCTTCATCTTCCTGTTCAGACTCAGAATCTTAAATCTCTTCAGGAAAAGAGGGATCCCTCTTTCTCTCACCAGAAACTTCTTTGCAAGAAGGATCAATAGCCTGAATTAAATCTTGAGCTAGTCCCAGTAAACTATTCCTGTCCAAAGAAACTTCAGGTGAAAAAGATACATGCTTAGTTTTCTGTTTCTTCTTGACATGGAAAATGGTGCCAACTGTGTTACTAATGTCAGCAGCAGCTTCCCCAAGGGATGGGCACAGCATTCTGACAAAACAGGGGAGCCTTCCCTGTTCCATCTCCCAGGACGGACAAAATTGGTTCTCTTTTGCCCACTGAGGGGACCTTAACAGCCACAGAGGGTGTGGCTATCCCCTGGTCCATAATGGCTGTAGGTGTTACACCAGAGGGATCCCAGGTAAAAGATTAGTCTGAGATGCAACAAATGGTCACAGCAGAGTCATCCAACTGTGGCTGAGGAAAATTGCTAGCCAGCTGTGGTGGTAAATGCTGTTTTCTTAACTTTTTCTTTCTGTGACTGGAAGAAGGATCTAGCATGAAACTGGTAGTTTGTTCCATAGTTACACCAAAAATGATGCCTGTTTCCCAGGAAAGGCAAGCAACAAGTGCCGGTAAACTCTACAAGTCTTCAAAAGTCCTGTTTTTGACAGCAAAATACAGTAAAAATACCTTTTAATAACTTTTCCAGCTCCACAAAAGTAAAATAAACAAAGTTTATTGACAGAAAAAATGTTTTTGGTTACTTTACACCACCTTTAAACTGACAGGATAAAAGAGTGCTCCATTTAAAAGTATGATACAGTCTAGTGACAGTCCATTAAAACACAACACTCCTAGCTTTAAAATAACTTTCCTGAGGAAGAAAGTCACAAAACTGCAGCATAATTAAGAGAATGGAAGTTTTTTTCCCCCAAAGCAAGCTTATCTACCCAGCTAAAAAATCAGCATAGTCCTACTGTTGATCCTAGAAAGCCTTAGAGGAGCTTACTCTTCAGCAGCAGTAAAGCTCTGAAGGACGTCAGGCCAAAACTTGTCTTTTAGTGAGCTCAGCTTGAGCTGCCTATTAGTTTGGGTGCATGGAAGGTGCCCTGAAGCTTTGGAAGCTGACCAGCTGTTATAGCCTTGCCAGGATATGATCCATATAGCCAACGCTACTCCAACAGTGATCAAGATGATGAACATCCAGGGGCCACCACTGCCACTTAATATGACATTGATGTTGTTATCCAGTCTGTTTCAATAACTAATCCACCAAATATAACCTTGACAATAAGAGCATGGAGGGATTTTGCACAACTGTCGGGTATACATCTCTAATTTCCACACCCAAATTTAACCGTACTCTGTTCACTTACAGAGCCACACCACACTCTCCATGACTCAGTTGCTCCCAATGTACCTCTGTCCATGGTAATTGCCTTTTACATAAAGTATTATTTTCCACATGCACGCACATGCACACAATTTCCAGGGAAGGCTGTTGAATTCTACAATCTCATGCAGCTTTCTTCCTGGCATGGAAGTACTGCCACCACAGTGAAGAAAGTCAGAGACTTCCATTTCCCTTTCAGCTCTTATTGCGCCAATTGATATCCCTCTCACTGGCCCTTACAGTTTATTCTTAATTTTAAATGGTTATCCTCTTCTCAGCTAAGCAAAGTGTATAAACACACTCATATTAAATAAATACTAGCCATAATAGCTTAAAGATAATTAAAATAAGTTTACTTAAATAATAAAGTAGCACAAATATAAAATATAATATATGTGGGTTGGCACACAAGGAAAATGAAAGTGCAGTAAACATAGATTGAACGTATACGGAAAAATCTAATTCCAGCTATATAATTTTCCCAGGTAAGCCAAACAAATGCCAGGGAAAGTTAGGGTGAATAAAAAAACTAAAACAAAATATCACACAAACTAAAAATGCCACTGATAAAGGAGAAACTTTGGTAGATATTCATTCTAAATATAGATACATTAGTGATGTATTGTTAGATTTGTTGGTTAATGAACACATTACTGCAGATAGTTATCACTTTGAGTGTGGAATTTCCAAGGATAGCTATACTTTTTGGTATTCCTAAACTACACTTTCAACAATTTCTCCTACCTTTTAGGCCAATAGTTTGTGCTTCAGGTAGCATTAGAGAAGATACAGCTGTTTTTTTTTTTGTTGGTTCTGTATTTAATTTTCTGATTGTTATGTTAAAGATTCATGGGATTTTTTAAATTCCCTGAGATTTTTTTTTAAGTTTGGAACCATTAAATTTACTTTACTTTACTTACTTTGGATGTAAAATCACTTTACATGAGTATTCCTATTGAAAGGAGCTTGCAATATCTTAGAGGTTTTTTTTCCCCTGGTAAGACTAATTCTTCCACCACTATGATTAATACTTGTTGCCTGCTTACTGAGGTGATGTTGGAAAATATATATTTTTTCTTCTTAATGGTAAGTATTACCAGCAGTTGAGAGGTGTTGCAATGGGGACCACCGTAGAACCCTCCTTTGCTTATTTGGTAATGGGATGATGTGAGTCCCAAATTTTAAGCAATATAACCTTATTTAAGCAGCATATATTTTTTGTAAGAGATTTGTTTCATGACTTATTTTTTTATTACTGATGGCTCCAATGAAGATATTAAACAGTTTGTTTTAGAGTTGAATAGTATACAGATTTTTTAGTTTTCATTTTGGGACAAGTGGGTAGCAGTGTACCATATTTGGATGTTTTAGTCACTTGTGGCTTTGATAATGGCAGCTTTCTAAGTCGGATTTTTAGGAAAGCTTGTTTTTCATATAATTATTTACATTATACCAGTGCTCATGCTAGTTTTATTAAAAATAATATTCCTTGTAGACAGATGATTAAGCTTTCGAGACTGGCTGTGGAAGAACAGACTTTTTTAGATGGTATTAATTGATTACTTCATCTCTTTTGTATTAGAGGTTATAAGTGAAGTAGATTAGAGATTACTGTAATTTAAATAATATAAAAAAGGAAAGAGCTTTTTCCCCTTGTTCTGCTGGTAGGTGTTCCTATAAAGTTATCCAGTGTTGCAAATCCTAATTATAACAGTTTTGTTTTGCAAATGACTGTCAGTAATTTGAGTATTAGAAATGTTACTCGAAGACTGGAAGATTCTTAAAGGTAATCCAGAGTTGCGTAAAATTACTGGTTCTGGTCCAGGTTTTACTTAGAAAAGGACTAAAATCATTAAATAATAATTAGAATTTGAAAATACCAAAGTGCCTGCCATATATTCTAATAAAGCTAAGGGTATGTTCAGATGTGTTTTTTGTAGTGCATGTAATTTTATAATGAAAGGACCAAATGTTTCCTTTTTATACCTGGACAGGTCTGTTATGATCAAAGAACACTGTAACTGTAATTCTGTAGGATCGGTATATATTGGTCTTTCGGTTTCTCCCATTAGGGGTCACCACAGCAGATCACTGGTCCGCAGTTTGATTAGCAGTGGAGTTTTTAGGGTGTTGACTTGCCAGTCCTGTGCCCTACTTTCACAGAAGGCACACACATATACACCTACATATCTTTAAAACTCATTCGGCCCTGTTTGTTCATATTGTGAAGCATTTTATGTAGTTATGACCACTTGGAAGTTATCCAACAGAATTAGAGCATTTATACACTGTTAAAACAAAAGATGAAATAATACCCTGTTTAAGCACACTCAGGTCTGTGCTTTGTTTCAGAAGTTTTGCTTTACTGTTTTGGAGGCTGTTGCCTTAGATTATAGATTGTGTACTACACCGTCCTCCATCAGCTAACTTTGTGGGACTCATGAGAGCAACAAATTTTATGATACCCTTGGACAGATTTAATATGAAAGTTCTACAGGGTACTCTGAGAGTTTCTTGGTCACAGCTGGAGGTCCCAGTAGAACAGTCTATTCAAATACCCAACACTTACTAAAGACATTTTCAGTGGTGGCTTTATTATCCCAGTCTTAGCAAAGGATGTATTTCAGCTCTCCATTCCATCAGTTGTCACAATGGATGTGTTTTTCTTGGGGTGGAGAGTCATTTTGCGGGTCAAGGAACCTGGACTCAGTAAGAGGCCACCTTGCACATAAGCATAGTAAAGATGAAGCTGGTCTTCTTAGCATTGCAAGCCTTTCAGGAGCTCCTTCCTCAGGGTACATTTGCCAAACACTCATATTTCAGTGGTATGGTACATCAACAAATAAGGAGAAAACAGATCATCCATCCTTTGTTGGGAAGCACTGATGGATAGAAATGACAATTGATTCTTAATGCTTTCATATTGCAGTGCATATCCCTAGTCAAGTCAAATTACTAGCAAACAAACTGAAAAGACAGACTGAGCAGATATCGTTTAATGCCTCATGAATAGTCCAATGCATGTCTACAGCAAGGATAGTCTTGTTTATAACTACTAGGCTAGCTGCCCTTTAGGGTCATTTTAAGTCTAGCCAATTTCCCTTTTAAAGGTAAGAATCAAAACCTGTACCTTGCATCTTTGAGGTAAACACCTAAGCTACTCAGCAGCCCCTGACACGGGTAAGTACTAGGCCAGTTGCCCTTGCAGGACATTTTAAGCCTAGTCAGCTTCTCTTCAAAGGTGAGAATTAAACCCTGTACATTCTGCCTGTGAAGTAAACATCTTAACTATAATGCCAACCCTCCACCTTGATAACTTTATTGGGTTTAACTTAGCTTGTTCATCATGCTGACCTTCATGATGTCCTTACAGACCTAATCATATCATAGGTTCATATGTAAATAAAAGGCTAGTTGTAATTGCAGACAGTTTTAAGCCTAGCCAGTTTCCCTTGGTGAGAATTAAACCCTGTAGCTTTTGTTTGTGAGGTAAACACCTTAACCATTGTGCCAATCCTCAGTATGTCTTCCATCACTGTTGGAAGCTGCACTGTAATCAGTTTGTATCAGCCAACAATACCAAGTACAGCAGCTTCTTTTCTCTAATCCCTCAGGAGAAACAGACCCCCGAAGAATATTCTACTCTATCAGTGGCCTCCAGGGCTCCTCTGTACCTTTCTCCCCTTTCATCTCATAATAAAGTTTATTCAGAAAGTGAAACTGCAAGGCTAAAGTCATTCTTATAGCTTCCTTTTAGACTTTACATGTCTGGTTTCCCCTTCTATAATCTCATCTCCTACGGAGAATTCTCTTTATGCAACCTCATCCAGGCATTCTCTCTCTCTTTGTCTCTCATCTATCCAGAATTCAGGCCCTCATGGTACCTCCAATTGTATTAATGGTCAGGAAACCATCTTACCTTTTTAGAATGGCCATATCATAACAGCAGCACAGAAACCATCCACCAGAATTATCTATAAGAGGAAATTACTGTAATTCTCTAAGTGGGCCACAAATCAAGGATTACACCGATTTACAGCTCTTTTTCCTAGAATGCTCCAATTCTTATCAGAAATTTATGTAAGAACTCTAGTTTCTCCACTATAAAAGTTAATCATTCTGTTATTTTGAATATTTACCATGGCTTAAATCACACTTTGGTAGCTTCTCAAAAGGTCTGTAAAAACTTTCTAAAGGATGCTTTCCTGCTGGGACCTCTCTTCAAGTATCTCGTTCCCCCAATGGATTTTAATTTTATTTTAGAAAAACTTACCAGACCCCTCCTTTGAATCAGCAGCCAGAGCAGACCTCAAATATCTTTCCTGGAAAATACTATTCTTAGTTGCCATCATTTTCAGTGAGAAGAGTCTCAGAATTACAGGCTCTTTCATGCCAGCTTCTATATATATATATATATATATATATATATATATATATATATATATATATATATATATATATATATATTGCATTGTGTTCATTTTCAGAATCAGCTAAGATTTTACTTAAACTGCACTAAAGATCTAAGGAAAATGAATGAGCATAGTCAAAAGGTTACCAAAGTTGCATAGCTAGCTCAGGTGGTTGTCTGATGGTATTCCTTATTGTTATTCATCTAGTTACAAAGCTCTTCTAATTAAACTTAGAGCTAAATGTACACGGTCAGTTGCTACATCCTTGGTTTATTTCAAATATTTATCATTGCATAATATACGTGCTGCTGATACATGCACTTCTCTGCACACTTTGGAAAAACACTACAAGCCGGATGTGATCTCAAGGTCTACGTCTTGTTTCAGAGCCACCTTTCTCAGTGGTTTTCTGTCATGATGCCACTCAAGCTGTACTACTGAGGACTTTGTCCTACCATTGCAGTGTATGGACTGGATCATGCAAGATATGAAAGGTATGTACTTACCATAATGATAATCTTCTTGGTCCAAGTCCATATAGTGTGACCTACTGACCCACCTCCGTACTGACCTAATGGACATAATGGAAGCCTACAGTGATAAGCATAATATGAAGCTTCTGTTTTCAGACTTCATTAACATATATTTGTAGCATTCTTTCATACTTCTTTTTTCTTGTAAGTTGTCAGACTCAGTCTGGAGGTAGAGAGAGGAAAATTGCATTATACGAATGAGGGGAGGAGCTTGAGTGTAGGAGAGTTTCCAAAAGATGCTGAAATCAGACTACCTATGGCTGCAAGTCCTACCATTGCAGTGTACAGATATAGATCATGATGATCTATTTTTATAGGTAAGTAAATATTTTTGTTTTCAGGAGACTTTCTTCATTGCTAAGAGTTGATTCATATTTATAGTGTAATGTAGCCTAAAGACATCATTCAGAACGTACGAAAATGGGATGTCTTCCTGAGTTATTGGAACTGACGTGAAGAGTAATTAAAAGGAACAGCAGTTTACTTTCCTTTGTTCATATTTTGAATAACATCAGTAAGAGAGTTACAACTGATGGAATGAGGAGCTGAATTGCATCCTTTGGTGAGCTTGGGATAATGAAGACATCACTGAAGATTTCTTTAGTAAGTGTTGGATATTTGAATAGACTGTTCTATTGGGACCTCCAACTGAGACCAAGGAACTCTTACAGTCCAATATCAAATCTGGCCAATGGTATCATGGTAATTGTTGCTGTCATGAGTCCCACTGATCTTAAGACAAGGATAGCTGATGGAGACCAGTGTAGTACAAGTCTGACAGAGAACAGTCCTTATATCTCCAAATTGGAAGCCATGCACTCTCCAGCCAAGACCGGAATAGCTGGTCAAGAAGAGAAGGTCAACACCTCCACCACACCACACCAGATGGAACACATAGACCTCCAGAACACCCACCATTACAGCCCTCACATAAAAACACAAACCATACACCCACTGTCGCGGAGGCTCTCAATAGAAATCTACCTAAACAGCAGAGACCTCCAAGGCAGAAACGCACTCGACCACCACAACACAGCACAAACCACAAGACACATAGCTCATCTACACAGTGTGCCCCTCAGCCTAAGCCCCTAAGGCAAAACGGCTTGCCCAATACAATAATCATAGGTGACTTAATAGTGAGGCACACTGATGTCCCACTCACTAGGTTGAATAAGGAGAAGGTTACAGTCAGCTGTCTATCAGGTGCCAGAATCCGACGCATAACACATGCACTCAAGTCACTCCACAACAAGTACAAGTATGACTCTGTCATTGTCCATGTGGGTGTGAATGACCTGAGATGCACCTCCCTGGCCTACATGAAAAGACACTTGGTGGAGCTCTTGGAGTATGTGGCCCAGGCAGGTATTACCCTAGCCCCGAGCAGCATCCTACCATCACCCAGAATGATACCACAGTACAAACAGAAAATTAGTGACTTCAACAACGGGCTAGGTTTCTGGTGTCATTCTAAGGGGATCCAATATCTGTCTGCTTGGGATGACATGATTGACAGATCTCGATGCTTTGCCAGAGATGGCCTGCATCTGTCATCCCTGGGTTTCCAGGTACTGGCTAAGGTTCCCCTATAGTACCTTTTTTTAGGTGGTGTTCCAAAGACTAAATTACCACCATAAGAGCTATAAATAAATGCAATCTGAGGGTCATGCTGCTTAACGCTAGAAGCCTAAACCTCAAGATGCACTCGCTCGAAGCACTCCTCAAAATGGAGAACATCAACATTTGTGCTTTGACGGAGACCTGATTTAAAGCAGCAAAAAGCACCCCTGCACTTCCAGGCTATAACAAACCACACCTCTCAGCCACAGAATATGCACTGAAGCTGCAAAGGTGCTGGTGTCTCCATATTCATAAAGGATATGCACACCTACAGACTAGTAGCCCAGTATAATGCATCTGAGATACTCCAGGTACAACTAACATTGGGTAAGACAGCGATTCAGGTCATAGCCTGATATACATCCCCAACAATGTCCCAAGACTCTCACTCCACATTCCTAAACCACCCTGGAAACTATTAAGATCCAACCCAACACTCTCATACTAGGTGACTTCAACTATCCCTCTATCAACTGGGAAAACTACTCATGCACCAATACACTGGTCCAGCGTTTCCTGGAATTCATCAATTCCAATGCCCTGGACCAGCTCATTCTTACCCCCACTAGAGGAAGCAACATCCTTGACCTGGTTATTACTAACATGGGCAACCGTTGCTCTACACCAATAGTCAATTACTCCCTGGTTAGATCTGACCACAGACTAATCACCATGGAAATTCACATCTCACCCACACTCCTTGCAAAGGTATCCACCATGAAAAACTTCTCCAGAGCTGACTTTGGACTCATAAAAACAGAGGTGGCTAACTTCACGGCACCCATGCCGATGGAAAATAGATGCACGACTGCTGAATCATACATCAATGCACTGTATGAACACATACATAAATACATGGAACTAGCCTTACCCAACAGAACTAAGATGCTCTCCTCCAAAAAGTAAGCCAATCTGGTGGTCCCCAGCCACTAGTAAACTCTACAACAGAAGGAAGAAACTATTGCAGAAAAAGGTGAAGTCCCAAGACTGGAAAAATTCCCTTATTAGCCTCAACAAAAAATTGAGATCCCTTATCAAAGCCTCCAAAGCCAGCTATGAAGGCAGAAGCAGAATTGCTGCAGACACTAAAAACAACCACAAAGCCTTCTATGGTTATATCAAGAATCTCCATGGCAATACCCAGATTTGCTCTGAGGTATGGCACAATGGTATCTCCTATACTCAACAGATATTGCCAACATACTGGCCGACAGATTCACTGCCAACTTTACCCCCCCCCCCCCCGGACCAATCTCAATACTGGAAGAATGCCAGGCACCAAGTATTACTGCAGCACAGGTTAAAGCTGCATTGTCCAAGGCCAAGAATACAGCTTCTGTGGGACCCGGCAATATCCCTGGCTGTGTTCTACATGAATTATAAAGTGAACTGGCACCACATCTGTGTGCCCTGTTCACTCACAGCCTCAACTCAGGCTTTGTCACTACCGAATGGACCACTGCTGCAGTCATCCCTCTCCATAAAGGAGGAGTGACTACAGACCCTGGAAGTTATTTCCCCATTAGCCTGATGAGTCTGATATGTAAGGCTATGGAGCGCATCATCATAGACCTAATTAACAAGGATATAGGGAATCTCCAAACTCTAGATCCCACTGCAGTTTGGTTTTCTGAAAGGTAGATCATGCCTGATCAACCTGGTTTACTTCTTTCAGTTAGTCACCGGAGCTGTGGAAGAAGGTAAGGCAGTTTATACAGCCTACCTTGATCTGGCCAAGGCCTTTGATACCATTCCTCACTCAGGAATTATTGACAAACTCACCAAACTAGGCATCAACCCATATATTGTTATGTGGGTTGCAAATTGTCTCACAGATAAAACCCACAGTGTGAAAGTAGCAGACTCCAAGTCAGACTGCTGACCAGTCACGAGTGGAGTCCCACAGAGATTAGTCCTAGGTCCTCTCCTGTTTGGCATCTACTTCTCAGAAGTCCAAGCCAATGCAAAGGGACTCTGGCTGACCAAGTTCACAGACAACTGCAAGCTATTAACTCCCCAAGTGATGCGGACATCCTACAGAAAGGCCTCACTGAGATCAATGACTGGTGTCGAAACCATGGCCTTAAGTTTAATGCCAAAAAATGTGTCATCATCCCCTTTGGGAAAAAACTCAGTTCCCACTAATTACCACATCGATGGGAGCCCACTGAACACTGAAGGCGTTATAAGAGATCTGGATACACAGGTTAACAGCAACCTCTCCTGCAACTACCATATGGCACATCTCATTACCAAGGGTTTTGCATCCGGGAAAAAGGAGGTCATCATTTCTCACTACTCTTCCCTCATTAGACCAATTATAGAGCACAATGCCTCATTTGGCATGTACCTCACTAGACACCTGCAACAGCTGGAGGGGCCACAAAAGTATCTCACAAAGAGGATCCTAGGCCTTAAACACATGTGCTACATGGACAGACAAAAAACTCCAGCTATTCTCTGTCTGATATTGCCTACTTAGAGGCGATCTCTGCTTGACTTACAAAGCCACGTCTGACCCAGCTCTGTTAGAAATGCTACATCTAAAGAAATACCAATCCCTCCGCACCACATGCTCCAGAGACCTCAACCTAATTATCACAATCAACAGAACATGCTGGAAGGACAGGTTCATAACCCAGAGATTGCACATGCTCTGGAATAGACTTCCCATGCATGTCAAGCAGAGCACTTCACTGGCCCTCTTCAAAAAAATATTGGTGTGTGGATGGGAAATAGAAAGTTCACACTCGAGATCACTCCCTTGGCTATACTTGATAGAGGCACTGGGAACTAACAATGGGCGGCAAAATGCCAGGGCATTTCTATGGGTTAGGCTTGTAAAGGATCCAGGGCCATTAGCCTAGTACACACATATGAACCTATAAATTCAGTCTCTGATAGAAGGTTAGCTCATTTCAATCTGGTGTCTTGGTGACATTTTATTAAAGTTAATGTCCATGACAGCTCATTCTGTGATTTTCCAGTGTTAAATGTAATTTCCAAGTGCAGGTAGAGCTGAGGTAAATAGTTCCTTGGGTAATCTAAGGACTTTCATGAGGTTGGACCTATGATACAGTTATCTAGGCACAGGCAGACTCTTATTCCCAGAAATCTCAGATGAGCTGCCACAGCTTCCATGCATTTCAATACCCTAGGGTCTGTGGTGAGGCAAAGAGCAGGGCTGTGAATTGATAATGACTGGCTTCTGTCTAATAGCAAAGGAATTTCCTGGGTGCCAATACTAACTTTACATATAAATATGTACCATGGAAGACCAAAAAGCACATTCAGTCTCATTATTGAAGGAAGACAAGGCATTTAAGGGCTGATAGCACATTGACTGTCTGTAATTAGGTTCTCCATATGTAGAGATTTAGGCTGCTTTATTTACTTGGGAAGTAAGAAGAACCTGTAGTAAATTCCAGAGCCTTTCTGGCCTGGTCTGGTGAAACCTCTTGGATGGCACATTTTACTAACAGGTTGGAATCTCTAACTTTGCTGCCTGCTTCTGCCAGGATGGGAAATCTGGTAGTGGATGGGAAGTAGACATTGGAATCTCCAGAGAAAGCATAAAGTAGTCTTTGGATATAATCTTCTTGATCCATTTGTTGTATGTGATGTCCAGGCATGTGGATGTATGCAAAGATTTGTAGCCCAAATCCACAGAAGTGCTGTCGATGACTCATAGAGGGGGACAATGGAACCTCTCATTTTGTGTATTAACTCTGCCTCAGAGGTGACACCCACTGGAGAAACCACATCCACTTCAGTATTTTCAGTTAAAGCATTGTTCATACTATGGGTGTTATGACTTCTTATGAATTCTTAAAGCAGATATTCTTAACTCCCATCTGATTCCTGGAGTAGGATCTCTGGGAGGTAGTGATCCTGACCCAACAACCACAAGTGCTTTTCCTCTTCTTAACTCCCATCTGATTCCTGGAGTAGGATCTCTGGGAGGTAGTGATCCTGACCCAACAACCACAAGTGCTTTTCCTCTTGCTGATTTTTGAGCAAGTTATCCTTTGCCTGAGGCCAAAAGAGGGAAGACACATCATACAGGACATTGAAAAAAGATGCTTTAAATTGCTCCAAGATGGATTAGAGTGTTCTATGACTCCTCAATGCCTGAGCCAGACCTGTCTCCTCATAAATATGCCTGTATCAGCCGCCATGCCTGCAGCATCTGCCACATGCTGAATCAGCCTCATGGATACTGGCATGGTACTCTTCATAGTTACCACGCGTGATTCAGTCTGCAGTGGTCACTACATTATCAGTGTTTTCACCATCTGCACAGTCTTCTCCAGTAGATATGTCTGAAATCTGATTTATGTGCATCAACTATTTTTAGTCTGTAATGGAAAAAATAATTGACATGTAAGCTAGCTTTCCCATCTGATAATATATCCTTAGAATCCTTATCTGTGGGATATATTGTATGTTTATCTTCTGAAGGCTGTCTTTTAGTGGCAATTTGCCACCACAACAGAATTAGATTTTTCTAGTGAAACCTATCCTCAGGGAAGACTGGAGATTCCTCTCTATTTTTCATAGGAATGGCTGTGCATTTCTGCCTCTCATCATGTCCTCTATAAAACTAAATCAGTTATTTTGTCTGCAGGACAAGCCACCCAAGCTGTGGGCAGGCACCCCAAAAAGCCTTTTGAAGGAGAGCTTCCTCATGGGTAGGTGTGGTGTGTGGGCAATGAATGTCACTGCCTCATCAATTCAGGTATTTCCCCAAATCTGAGGTCTTCAAACGTGAATTGTGGAGAAGCCTGTCCTTGTTGAGATCCATGTGTGGAGTGGGAGACTCTGGCAGAGAGTTTAGATATCTTCTCTTGTATGTCCTCTTTCTCTTTATGCTCAGGGTGCAATCATCTGAGCATCTGAGAAAGGAATTTTCCCCAGACCTTCTTGGTATAATGACATTCTTTAGTGCTGGTCTTGCTGGGACAGGAATGGGGTACCCAAAATTCCAGGGTGGATGGTGTCATAGGGTGGAGCCACTGTGGAGGGTGTCTGTCCTAATACTGAGAACTGGTATGGCCTTCTTGGAACCAAATCTCCCATCTCAGATGCTGGTTGCAAAACCATTGGTGCCAAGGATGTTAGTGCCACTACCTCTGATATAAAAGCTGATTTTAACAGTTGCTGGAGCTGAGTTCAAGCATTGTACCAAGTGGGCTAATGCACTAAGGTCTTAGTTGTCACTGATACCAACACAGAGAAGAGAACTGTGATGGCCAGTGCTAGTCCTGGGACTAAGCTATTGATATCAATAACCTTGGGCCTAGTCACTCAACACTGATAGTGTCAGTACCAAGGCCACTGGAACCATAGATGCTGATGGAATGAAAGCTGTCTGTGCTAATGAGAGTTGCATGGTGTCCACATTCTCAAGTCCCATACATCCAGTGTCAGAACCAGGCTGGGGGCAGGAGCATGAAAGATGGAAAAAAAGGTCCTTATCTTACTGCCCTGGAGACAGAGATCAAGCTGAAGCTGGAACTTGACTAATACCTTTATTATTCTAAGCAAATAAGTATTAATGGTAGGACTCCATACTGATCTACTGAAGTGCATTGAAAGCTGCTGAGGGTGTAGACTTAGAAAGGTCTCACTTTGTAGAGAAGCTGCCTAACATCCGCCTTAGGGTCAGCCCAACAAGAACTGAAACCTCCAGCTGGAAAATTCAAGCAGGAGCAGTAGTAACTTGTTCTTGAGACGACCTGATATGAGTAGCTTCTTTCCTAGAGGCCTTTGGCAATGAAGGTCTATCTTTTTCCCTAGGTCTGCTTTTTTCCGACTCTCTTTTCCTTTCCTTTCTTTTCTTTTCCCTTGTCTTGTCTTCCTGCCTTTCCTCTCTTTCTTTTCCTAACAATGTTCTGGATCCACAATTTTTTCACATGCCATAATTTGCAGATAAATGATCCATCCTCAGGCATGCAACACACAGGGCATGTGTGTCCTGATGGGAATTTGTAGCCACATTTTGTATACTTCTTAAATTCAGAGGCCTTGTCCTTATCCATATTACAACACCGTGCACAATATTTTTAACAGTAAAGTTCCAAAAGAACAGAGTAAGCTAAAACGTCTGTCCAGTGCATTAACGCAATGCTAGTTATAGTAAAGCTATTGAATGGGAACAAAATAAGTTAAAGTCGTTGTCCAACAATCTAACTCTTATGAACAAAAATGGCAATAGCAGGCTGTCAGTAACTGTAAAATGATTAAACTCTATTATAACTGTTATGATGCCTGACAAAAAACACTAAAGTATTAAATGCAGTTCCTTGATACCTGAGGAGACTAGGAGAAATAAAAAGAAAGGCCTAATGAAAACCAAAGGCCTGTAATATGAGTGGGGAGGGAACCCAAACCCAGGATTTGGGCTTGACAAAATAGCCAGTGTTTACCTCACAGACAAACTGCAGAGTTTGATTCTCACCTTTGAAAGGAAATTGGAAAGTTTTAAACTTGTCTGCAAAGGCAGTTAGCCTAGTACTTATGAACCTATGCATAAGTACTGAAAAAAATATGTAAAGGCAAATAGTAGAAATAATTGTCAAAAAATAAAACTTCAGTGGATAAAATAAAATATGTGCAGAACGACGAAATGTACCTTCCTTTATATTGAATTAAACATAATCCTAACATATGAAGTCACTTGAGCAGAGGAAGATCTGTTTAATGCTTTTAAGTTACAAACAAGTTCTGGAGGAATAGGGAGGAGAGTTGCATTATGGGAATGAAGAGAGAAACTTGAACTTAGGGGAGACCTCCTAACAAATGTGACACTGAGGGTGCTTGCAACTGCCAGTCGTACTGTTGTAGTGTACAGGCAGGATCATATGTTAATCACAGTACTTATACATGTTTCTTACAGGCAGAATCATATGTTAATCACAGTACTTATACATGTTTCTTACAGGCAGGATCATATGTTAATCACAGTACTTATACATGTTTATTACAGGCAGGATCATATGTTAATCACAGTCCTTATACATGTTTCTTACAGGCAGGATCATATGTTAATCACAGTCCTTATACATGTTTCTTACAGGCAGGATCATATGTTAATCACAGTACTTATACATGTTTCCTACAGGCAGGATCATGTGTTAATCACAGTCCTTATACATGTTTCTTACAGGCAGGATCATATGTTAATCACAGTACTTATACATGTTTCTTACAGGCAGGATCATATGTTAATCACAGTACTTATACATGTTTCTCTTCACAATATTTAACAGTCACAGAGTGATAAGAAGCCTCTCATGCCCTCTTTCTCTGGCTGCATCATCCCTTTCTGTTTAATGCTGGTCCTGCTATTCCTATTCCACTTTCATTCAGCTCCGGGAGTCATCAGGATCTGCAGTCCCCATATATTTGGTCTCCACTACCTCACAGAATGAATAGGCTGACAATTTACTAACCTTTTCCATTGCCTCCTTCACATTGGTAAACATCATCATCACTTCATCCACAGAAAATACGTTCAATATTGCTGGGAAGGACAACCTGTATTTCAATTTATATCTCTAATCCTCATTAGAAGCATCCATGAACTGCAAAATCTGTGGAAAGGTTGCATCTGAGTAATCATGACACACATGCACCAAAATTTGACCCACTACACTGAATTTTCACCCTGGCTCTGGTAATTGCAAAAACAAATGCTGTTTCTCACCTAGTCAAAAATGTCACTAGTATAAATTTAGGTTTCCTCTCTGATAAAGTGGCAAATCAACACATTTTCCAGTTCCCAATAACAATAAAGTCTGCCCAGTTTACCATCTTAGTTTACATGAACTCCATTAAAACCAGTCCCTCCTCTGTTTCTAATACTCCAGTCATGTATTCTTTTATGAGATGTATTCTCCATAACAACCAGCTGCTGATCCAAATTTTCTGTTTAGCCACAACATTTTTCTATTCTGTTTTAAATTTCTATCTCCTGTTGCTTAACTGGTATCATGACAGCTTGATGAGCATGGAGAAATTCAAGACCATCTGCAGGAACCATTTCAAATGTCAGGACCTATTCAAGGCTAATAAATGGAGTTGTACATACAAAGACTGAGATGTCCAAGATGTCCATTTCTCAGAATATTTCATTTTTGCCAAGGTATCTCAGAGATGATATATATATATATATATATATATATATATATATTTTTTTTTTTTTTTTTTTTGAGGTGAGGGGGGAAGCTTGGTCTCCAATATTGGGATGGTGCAGGGCACTTGTCCCCGGTAAAAAAAAAAAAACAAGCTTAAAGGAGAAGGGTGATGTTCCATATTTGCTCTTTTCCTGCATTTCTGCCTTCTTTTTGTGTGCATTGTCAGTTGGAATTATGAGTATTGACTTTTAAATGGGAACCCACCATCAGCTGTAGCTCCTTATAATCTTTTTATATAGCATTTTTCTCATCCTGAAATAAGACACAAGACAAATTTCACTTGTACCATATTTGTTATTGCTTATTTAACATTGATCTAAATTAATTCATTATCCACAGGACATTGCTGCAGTGGCTGCCATCTCTCTAAATTATCATCATAGCGTGCCTTCCTCCATGATGGCAATTTCAGCTATGTTTTTTTTTGCCATTGTTTTTAACATCAACACCTTCACACAGTGTTTTCTCACTCATGCACTTTAAAGTGCATTGCCAAATCACATAAAAATTACTTTGGCTGGCTGTAATAGACAGAGTGAACAGGAGGACATACGATGTCTTCAAACACCAAGAGACTTCAGATCCCAGATTATTTGATTCTGCAGACTGTCACCTATTAGCAATACCATGGAGTATCCAGACCCATTGCTCTCTCTCAGCCATCAACCTGCAGCTGCATGAGAGGATTAAAAAGCACCTCAGCCTTGCCTGCATTGTCTCATAAGTCACACACATGGAGTCCAAGATAGCCACTACTAAGGGATATTAAAATATAGGTTTTGTCTTGTCAACGCTTTCTCCCTCATGAAATCTGCAAGTATAGCTTTCTGTCTTTCTTAAATTGGAGGCACCACTAATGGTACTTTGAAAGTGTGAGGTTATATCCCGTTAAACAAATTATGATTTTCCACTAGGCACCTCACTTTTAAACTTCTGTGTATGAACCTCGTTTGCAGCATGTCTCACTTGATGTAAAACTCAAAGAAAGAAAAATCTGAGATCTGGTACAAAACAGTCTGTTAAAGTACTTTACCCATCATCTGGTAAAGTTACTAAAAATTAATTTCTCTAATGTACCTACATGGACAAGTTTATCCCTAGAGTGAGTAACTCTTCTGAATTTATGACCTTCAAGAGTACATTAAAGGCCTTCCTCAAGAAAAGAGCAATCCTTGGTACAACAGGTAAGTTGTGACATCTGGTTAATATCTCACTGGATTGCTACCAATAATATGATATCCCCCACTTAAAACCCGGGTCAGTAATTAAGCAGCCTCAGCCTTTACCACTGACTCCAGTGTGAGAGTGTCACGGAAGACACCAGATCACAGAACACACAAGAGTAAAATTCCACAATTTCCCTTAAGAGCACAACTGGAACTAGGAACATTCTAATGAAATCACTTACTGATTTCTGATTCTGCACATACAATTTGTAGTTTAGAATCTGTCTCACAAACGTGCAATTAGAAATGTATCAAAACACTGACAGATTCTTTAAACATTTTGTATAAACAGGGAAATACTCAACATTTTAAAAACCTATTTGCATATTCACAATTAGACATGCTGGCATGCAATACAAGTTAATCTGAGAATATACAGAAATCTCCTGCCAGACATGCTAACGCAGATGATATGGTTTTCATTTTCTTCACATAAGTGATCTGATTGCTGCCTGGATGCATCACCAGTGTTTGCAATTCAGTTAATATCATCATCTCAGATGACCTAATTTTTGTGCATTTCATTACAATGAATAAGGCCTGCCACTCCCCCCACTACTTGGGACATAGTACTAGAGTCAGTAGCTAGCTCTGAGATTAAATGGTATTGACTAATCTGTGTTTCAACCAGTGAGGCATGGTATGATGTTTTGCTCATGTTTTTGATGAGGTACAGCTACACTTATACTGGGAGTTTTCCAACATCACCTCAGCAGTTTATACATTAACTAAATTATGGTAGTTTTACACAAGGCTAAGCTGTATAGTTAACTAACTTTTGTACTGTTAATTGCCTTTCATGGGTCCATACATTAATATGCAATGCTCAGGCCAGAGGAGTGTTCATGAACACTGACTCATTAAGATTCATGTTATACACCCAGCTCAATTGTCCAAGTTCTTCTTAAAGTGATTTATATGATTTTTTAATATATAAAACAATTTATTCCAAGGTCTTACAGTGTTGTGTAATATAACTGTCCTCATTTTTTGTTTTATTTAAACTTATGATAATGTTGCTATTCTTTAAAATTGAGTTACGGTGTTTTGTTTACAAGTCTAGATTTAACCAGGTATATGGAAATTCATTATTAAATAGCTTGAAAGAAAAAAATCCTGTAAAATAATGGTTTTACATTGTAAAGATATTCAAGATGGTATGTCTTTTTTATAATCCAAGGAATGCAGAGTCAGTGTTGGTAAATAAATTTCCTTTGACTGATACTATAAACACAAATGAAGAGAGGTATTCAGTAACAGACCTTGTATGTACTTTATTAAGTCCAACCTGTGTGCCATTGTTTTTTAGTAGCATGTTTAAGCAGTGAATTATATTTGATGGACAACACTTCAAAAATAATCTCTGAAAGCCACTTATAGTAAATAGAATAAACTTTTTGGAAAGGGGTTAAGTGCCCATGTACCCTCATTTGAGGTGATCTCCCTTGCCCCTGATCTTATACATTCCAACTCCAGAGTCACACAATAGGGAAAAGTGCAACACTTAATGCACTGAATGTCACTTTTACAGTGTCTTCTTATTAGTGTTGCCCACCAGGGAAATTGCTGCTGAACGCTTGTCATGTTCTCACACACGCACGCACACACACACACACACACACACACACACACACACACACACACACACACACACACACACACACACACACGCATATATATATATATATATATATATATATATATATATATATATATGTGTGTGTGTGTGTGTGTGTGTGTGAATATTATTATGTATAGGTATTCAGATGCCAAGTAGCTGAAACAATGGTATACCCTCAATGGGTCATTTGTATATTATCCCCTGGTCATCCACTGCAGGAGGATTAAGTATTACATAATGAAGACTATAGCTTGGCTTAGTCCCTCTTGCAGTTTTTGCTGAATGGTTTGTCTTTGTGGCCATTTTATCTTTTGGTTGTGCCCCCCCCCCCCCAATTCCTTTGCTAATTATGTATAGTAACTCTGAGATAGCAGTATCATGGGGTAAGGGCATATTCCCCAACCCCAGAAACTGTGTGATCTTGTACACCTGTCAGCCATCTGCTTAGCTGATCATAAACGGTGACTAAACTGATGTTGGTCAAACACACACTCAACTTTCTGCAGGGGACCCATATATATAAAACTGCATATATGTTTGCACAGCCTATCTGTCTATTCACTACATGGAAAAGTTCAGGGAAGAAGTCTATGCCTCCAGTCGAATGGCTCCTTTGTTGGGCATATCATAAACTGTCTGTGGATTAGACATTTAACATTTCTTTACAGCATATTCTGAAACTTAAAATAGACAATAAACAGACTGAGGTACTTGTATCTAATTATCCATTGCTAATAATAATTACTGAAAAACAGGCATGGCTTGATAGTAAATATAACCGCATCATTTCTGAGAGATACTTTATAATGATGAAGAGGAAACTAATTTTATTGCTGACTGACAAGAAGAATGCATTTTGCACACTTTCCTGATGTCTAGATTTGCACAGGCCATATGCTAAAACAGATTAACTGTACTGTCCTTGAACATATGTAATGACATATACACAATGAATCAGAAAGACGCTACAGGCCGAATTTTAGGTGGTGTCATTCATTACCTGTTACAATAAATTCAAAATGAAAGAAGCAGGCCTTGGCAATATTCCCTGTAGGGAAAAATGTTTTATCTTACCTAGGGGTAACTTGAATGTTGAAGTACAGTCATATGCAGCTAGCTTGACTATCTGTCATATTTTAACACATGATAGTGCTAGTGAAATTTGCATGACCACAACACTCTGGGATAAGGCAGGAGAAAAGCAGTGATACCCAATCTATGATTTGTATGATCCTGTGTCATATGAGCTTTATAAATACATTTAGATCTTTATCGCTAATCTGCTGAAGTTGCCGAAATAATGTGCCCGAATTTTTCATGTATCTCTGTAAACTCATTGACTCAGTATTAATGTATTAATTTATTAATGAATGCTTGTGCACTATATACCTGCATTTACTTCTACAAATTGAGGTATATTACTGTAACTTACTGTTGCTAATCTGTTTCAGTGAAGCCATGTGGAAAAATATCATAAGTAAATATTCATCTGTATGATATGTGTGTATGTTTGATGTACCTTCTTGTGAAGCTTTTTTTTTTTTTTGCTCTCACACTCCAGTGACATAATGGCAGATAGACTGGCAGTGCAAAACTGTCTCTAGTTGCAGATGTGTGTGTGTTTTTGTGTGTGTGTGTGTGTGTGTGTGTGTGTGTGTGTGTGTGTGTGTGTGCGCACGCGCATATGTCCTGCAGTGGAAGAGTGTCTGGTCACTGGGTGCTTCATCCCTTCTGCTCATTGCTTGCCAGAATAGTGTCTGCTCTCTGTAGCCAAGAACTAGGTGAATGCAAATCTAGAAAGTGGATGAACTGATATATGTACCAAGGTAAATATGTTGTCTATATAGTAATGCACTGCTTTCTGTTTATTGCTGTTGTTTTGTCAGGAGTGAGCATATTTCATTTACTTGATAAAAATGGCAGGATACAGTAAGCATCCTCTCTAGACACTTTACTCAATCTCAGGGCCATTTCACTTTACCACAGTACAGACAATAATTAAGTACTAACATTTCACCCCATTCCCCAGCTACCATCCTTAACATTGCTGTTCTACAAACATCCTAAATGGTCTGTTTAGTGCACTCCAAGGGAATATAGTTTTTTTACTTGCAAATAATGTCTTGTGTATTAACTTTCTTTTTAATGCAATTTTTAAATTTTTCCTAGGTGATTACTAGTGCATCTATATTAAAATCAAACAATAGTTGTCAAAAATGCCACCAATATAAATTGGGTTTCCTGCCTAAAACAGTCAGTGGCAATCGATACATTTCCAATTCCCAATGACAATTTCATAAAGCCTGCCCACTTTGCCATCTTAGATTTCATGAACCCCAGTAAATCAAGTCCCTCTTCTGTTTCTAATGCTCCAGTCATATATTCTTTTATGAGACTTATCCTGAAATTATCTGCGGTGGTGCAGCGGTAGCGTTGTTGCCTCACAGCAAGAGGTTCTCCCGTTCAATTCTCGGCTGGAGTGTGAGGAGTGCCTTCTGTGTTGAGTCTGCACGTCCTCCCCACTGTTGGGTGGGTGTTCGAAAGACATGCATAAATGGGCGTGCCTTCGTTGAAGGTTGAACGTCGAGCTGGCACCTCGGCATTCGTCAAAATCTACTGCCAATCATTAGCGGACCGGAGTTCCGCTGTGGCGACCCCTAACTGGGAAAAGCTGAAAGACAACAACATCCTGCAATAACAACCAGCTGCTGATGACAATTTTCTACTTAGCCATATAATTCTTCCATGCAGTGTCTCATAACCCATATACCTGGAGACCAGGATAGCCACTATTAAGGGAGTACTCTAATAATATTAAAATATAGGTTTGTCTTGTCAGTGCTGTCTCCCTCATGAAGTGTCCTTTTTTGAAGTCATGTTAAATATACAGGTACAGCTTTCCATCATTCTTAAATTGGAGGCACCTTTCACGGTACTTTGAAAGTGTAAAATTATATCCTGTTAAACAAATTTATGTTTTTGCCACTGGGCACCTCACTTTTAAACTTCCCTGTATGAACGATTAAGTTCCTTTTGTAACATGTCTCACTTGATGGAAGCCTCTGTAAGAAATGGTATCTGGTACAAAACAGTTACTTTATCCATCATGGGATTAAGTTGCTATAAATTCATCTCTCTTGTGTTTCTAACCGGATAAGGTTATCCCTAAACTGTATAGCTCTTCTGAAGTTATGACCTTTAAGACTACATTAAAGGTCTTCCTTAAGAAAAGAGCAATCCTTGGTAAATCAGGTAAGTGATCTGGTTGCTGCCAGCATGCATCACCAATATTTGCAGTTCAATTGATATCATCATCTCAGATCACCTGATTTACATGCATTTCATTAAAATGAATAAGACCTGCCCCCCGCTCTTTGGGACACAGCACTACAGTCAGTAGATAACTCTGAGATTAAATGGTACTGCCTATTCTGTGTTTCAGCCAGTAAGGCATGGCAGGATGTTTTGCTCATGTTTTGGATGAGACACAGCTACAGTTATAGTGGGAGTTTTCCAAGGTTAAGCTGTATATTTAACTTAGTTTTGCACTATTGACTGCCATTTATAAAATCAATAAATTTATATGCAATGTTTTGGCCAGAAGGATGTTCATGAGCACTGGCTTCTTTAGATTTATGTTGTGTACCCAGCAGTGATGACTGGTGACTTCAAATCAAAGGGGGGGGGGGTGCAGGAGACACCTGAATGATGTGGAGCCAACTAGAAAGGGGTGGGGTTAACTTCATGGGGTGGAGCTATGTTATAGTGGGAACAACACTGATCATTCTTACCATTTTACATAAAATAAATGCTCAATCACTATTGCACATTCTGAATAGTCTACCAAATACTAGACTATTATACTATACTACAGTGGCTTTATTTATTTTTCTGTTTGTGCACTTATTGGAGCTGCTGAATTTACGACCTATACACTGTTGTGTATTGCTTGTTAAATACTAGACTACGGTAAACTCTCAGTTAACCAGAATCCAAGCAACCAGACAAAAACTGAAGAAATACAGTACAATTTTCTTGTGTTGAACTTTCTGCCCCCCCCCCCCCCCGCTGAAACATACCTTACGTTTTTAGAGTTTTAGAATTTTAAAGGGAAGATAGGAATAAATTCCCTCTCTCCCCAACCTAAGAACAAGTCAAACCAAACAAAGAGTATAGGATACAGTATTAGTCAGGCCTATTTTTAATAATAACTCTCAAGCAACCAGAAACTACAGTTATCTGGCATCTACCAATCCCCATTGGTGCCGGTTAACTGATAATTTATTGTAAATCACATTTCAGCACTAATGAGGTGTTTAGGTTAAGTTATAACAGCACAAAACCTAAATATCTCTAAAGAGTAAAAAAGTGGTTGGTCTTGACTGCATGAAATTATTACGAATACATATGATATAGTATACATTGTCCTGTATCAGGTAATCTGAATTTTCTACAATGCCAGGTGGAAATCCCACTGTACTATCTTAATTTATTATTCACAATTCAAGGACACTCCAACCCCTAAAGTGCCAGTGGTTCTGAAAGACAGTGACACAGGCTTGTATGACAGTTGACTTTACCAACATTAAACAGCAGGGCCACTCAACCCATTTCATTCACAAACATCCCCCCACAAACCATTACCAAACAAAAGTATCTGCTTAGACCCTGCCAGGATTAAAGTATAAATAATAGTAACAGTTAGGCTGTATACTTGCATTAATTTAATTTAGTTGACAGAAACATTAGTCACAACTTATGTGTGCCAGCTTGCCTTACAATAATACAAATTTCATTTTATTTTACTTTTTGTTTGTCCAACTAACTTTAGTAAAAAGAAAACCCTTTTCAGCATATGTCCTGGGAGAAAAGCTCTAACATATTACAAAGATTTTTAAACAGACATTCAGTTTGTGTGTGTGTATATATATATATATATATATATATATATATATATATATATCTAGATTGGACCTGATCATCACCAACATGGGGACTCTATGTTCCATACCAGAGGTATACCCCTCATTGGTAAGATCTGACCATAAATTAATCACTATGGACATCCATATCCCGTCCCCACCCCCAGCAAAGGAAACCACGGTCAAAAACTTCTCAAAAGCAAACTTCCCACTTCTCAAAACCAAGGTGGAATCCTTCAAAGCCCCAGGGCCAGTGTAAAATACGTCCCAAACCGCAGAATTCTTTACAAACGCATTCTATGGATACCTACAGGAATGCATGGATCATGCTATCCCAAATAAAACCAAGACACACTCATCCAAAGGCAGGAGACTTGTCTGGTGGACCCCAGCCATAAATAAATGTACAACAGAAGGAGGAAGCTACTACATGATAGAGCAAAATCCCCGATCTTACCTCACTCAGGTGCACATTACTCTTGCAAAGCAAGTCAGAAGTACACCAGTAAGGCCAGTCATTTCATTCACACATACTAGACATACCCCCCCAGCACGATTGCCTATCCACAGCATCTGATTTGAGCCTACAAGATTTAAAATAATGAAAAGCGAAGACAGTGGTTACATTACCATGTTTCTTTCACATCACATAGTCAAGAGCTTGCAGATGATTTTACTTCAGTTCACCCATACACACTTCAGTCATGCAAGGCCAGAGTTTCAACAAAAAAACATCCACACATCATCCTAATCTATCTTGACTGACCATGATCAATGATATTAGTTTTAAAAAAAAAACATTTCATCCACAAGAAGCCCCCAAAACACACTGTGTACCTACTATCTGTTTGACCCCTGCCAGGATATTTTATTAGAAAAAAAGACATCCACAGTCAAGTAGTCTCCAAAACACACTGCCTCCCTAGTTTCTGGTTTACCCTGACAGGATATTATATTTAAAAATAAATCAACAGCCCCCAAAACACATTGCGTCCTTAGTATCTGGTTAACTTTGACAGGATAGTATATTAAAGAAAAAGAAAGTCATCATAGCTCTCAAAACACAGAGGCTACTAATATTTGGTTGACCATGCCAGTGTATTATATTAAAAAAATCAACAGTCCCCCAAATGCATTGCCTCCCTAGTATCTGGTTAATCCTGATAGCAGAGTATATTAAAAAAGGAAAGTAATCAACAGCCCACCAAAACAACCAGATAACAAAAATGCATCCGACTCATCAAGTGTACCATTCCTTAAATTAAAACTATCATCCGAAACCCACAAATAATGTTTTGAAAAATCCATAAAGTAGAATTGATGGTATGCAAATATTCCCACCGACATAAAACCAGACTAGTGAAAATGGCCACAGCTGCTGCCTCCATTGCAGTCATTCTAACTCTGCGGTGCTATTAATTTTGAAAAAAAAATCAGAATTAAAGCCATATGAAAACAGACATCATTGTCCTTAGTGGGCACAGTCCCGGTAGATAGTAAAGCTTTTTTAAACCATTCAAGTTTCATGTTGTGGGGAAAATCAGTAAATAAATCACTAAAGTTCTGAAGTCAAGATAGGTTTTATGGATATGATAATTTTTTTTATGATGGCTTGTGATTGTGAAATTGGTTATTTTTCCATGCTTAACAAGAGTTGTATCTAGTTTCCAGTTGTTCTTTAGTATTTAGTGTGAGAATATATTAAAAAGGGTATTCCATTCACTGCATCACATTGATACTTCTATCCAAACAAGAAGGTGCTATGTGTTCTGTCATTCCGTTTCATGGAAAGCAGAAACTGGTGAAGGGCAGAGACAAAGAAGGTTATTATTATTACCACTGTGAAGGCATCAGTGTTCCATAATACCTGTCAGAGGGTAGGTGCAACAGCAGTCTACAGGCTGCATTTACTCTGTGCCCATGTTGTGTGGTAACAAGTGGGGATTGATTAAATAAGGCACAGAGAAATTCCTAGAACTCCAAGGATACAGCTGCAATGGAGCCATTGTATAGTTTTGCAACCTGGAAATGACTATGACTCTGTTTCCAGACTGAACTTCCTCCAAGGAAGGAATACTATATATTAACTGGGTCAATAT
The DNA here is from genome assembly GCF_019279795.1 of Protopterus annectens. Lineage (NCBI taxonomy): Eukaryota > Metazoa > Chordata > Ceratodontiformes > Protopteridae > Protopterus > Protopterus annectens. The sequence goes on along the minus strand of NC_056733.1, from coordinate 71,210,457 downwards.
CTTTTTAAAAAGTTGATGCTGTTAGATGGTATACTTTCTACATTCGCCAGTGTTGTCCATCTCTCTCAGATTAAAACGTGTCATCAAATCAGCTCCACCTAAGCCTTTTTGTTATTTTTATAGTTTTACAATGTTTTACATTATTTTACAATTAGAAGGTCACACGTGGTGCCAGAAGTGAATAAATAACATTTAAAAGATACCTCTACCATTTGTATGCATTATTCTTTATAATAGTTTTAAATAAACATGAAACCAAGAAAACTGCTGCAAATATGACATCTGCAATATCACTGATGCCTTGTGACAAACTATAACTGCAAGGTAACCTAGCAGAAAACTCAAAGTCTTGGTGCTAAAGATGTGAGATTTTTAATGTTCTGTCAAAGAAAACTGAAGTAGAATGTTTTTTACATATAGCAGGAACAGAAGCTATTGAATTATATAGTACATTTGGGCTGGCCATCAATGACAAAACAATATTTTTGCAGTATAAGAGAAGTTTAAATCTGAAAAAAAAATCAGCCCTAGAACTCTCATGGAATGATTCACCTTTAGTATTATTACAAGTAGTACAAAGTAGAAGTATGTTCAGCAAGTTGAAGGTGTATGTCTCAGTGCTCTGCTGTCCAATCGAACAAACTGCTGCTGCTAACTGTTTCTCGCTCTCTTTTTCCCAGCATGCAATGCGTGTGAAGAGAAGAGAGCAAGAACCAATCAGCAGCCATCCACGTCACATATGTGACTGTGGACGTGGCAGTCCGATCCCCTTCCACTTTACCACGGTTACAAACTGCTTAGATACTGATGCTTTCTCTTCTTAATCTGAACTGGTTTTACAGCAGTCCGGATTTACACAACATACTATTTATTTATTTATTTTTTAACCCGGAACTCGCCGAGCACGCATGTGCGCACAGTTCGAGTTCCGGCACTTTAACAGCGAGTCAAGTCAGACTTGCAGCCAAGCACCCACTGCCAGACTGTATTAATATACAAATACTAAATATTTTATTTTATTTTTCTTTTCACAGCTGGGGGGCTGCAGTTCTGCAGTCCGATGGCACGAGCCGCCCCTGGTACCCAGGCCCCATTCCAGTTGTCTAAGTTCTTCTTAACCTGATTTATATGAATTTTTAATATATAAAGACAATTTATTCAAAGTCTAACAGTGTTCTGTCATAACTGCCCTTTTTTAGTTTTATTTAAATGTATGATAACGTTGCTACTCTTTCAAATTGACAAGATTTTTCAGTACAAGTCTAAATAACCATATGTAGAAAGTCATCATTAAACACCTTGAAAGAAATGTAAATTTTCCTCTAAATAATAGTTTTACAGTGTAAAGATATTCAAGACATTATGTCTTTTTTTATAATCCAAGGAATGCAGAGTCAGTATCAGTAAATACATTTCCTTTGATAGTATTGACACAAATGAAGAGATGTATTCAATAACAGACCTTAATATTTATAATTTAATAACATGTTTACGCACTGAGTTATATTTGATGAACAACACTTTGAAAATACTCTCTGAAAGCTACTCCCAATGAACAACAGAATAAACTTTTTTTGCAAAGAGGACAAGTCCTCATGTACCCTCATGTGGAGTGGTGATCCCCATGTCCATGATCTTATTTATATAACTGCACAGTCACACAACAGGGAAAAGTACAACAGTTAATGCACTGATTGTGGCTTTTAGCAATATCTCCTTAGTAGTGTTGTCCACCAGGGAATATACCCCTGAACACTTCTCATATTCTCACACACGTGTATATATGTATGTATATATACATACACATACACACACACACACACACACACACACACACACACACACACACACACACACACACACACACACACACATATATATATATATATATACATACATACATACACACACACACACACTTATATATATATATATATATATATACATACACACACACACACATATATATATATATATATATATATATATATATATATATATATATATATATAGATATATATATATATATATATATATATATATATATATATATATCTATAGGTATTCAGAAATGAAGTAGCTGAAACATGGGTATGCATTCAAAGGATCATTTGCATATATCCCCTGGTCATCTACTACAGGAGATTTAAGTATTATACAATGAAGACTCTAGCTTGGCTTGGCCCCTCTTGCAGTTTTTGCTGAATGCTTTATCTGTGTGACCATTTTTATCCTTTTGTTGAGTCCCCCCACACTTCCCCTGCTTATTATATATATGAACTAATTAGATATATTAACTAATATTAACTCCATGATTGCAAAAACACAGGGTAAGGACATATTCCTCAACCCACGGAACTGTATGATCTCGCACATCTGACAACCAGCTGTTTTAGTTGACCATAAGAGACACCTATCTATATATATATATATATATATATATATATATATATATATATAAATATATATATATATATATATATATATATATATATATATATATATATATATATATATATATATATATATATATATATATATATATATATATAGGTCTGCTTCAAATATCGAAATTGCAGAACATCGAACCTCTAATCATCGAGGACCAGAGGATTGAAGTTCTGTAATATTGAACTCAGAAAAAACAAAAAAACTAAAATGCGAAAACTTATTTCATGTTTTTGCAGGCGGCAAGCCCCCCTGCACCCCCCACATCCCCCTGCTGTTAAAATATAACAACTCCAAGATCGCACTTCATTGAAAAGAATGGCATGGAACAGGAAATTTAACATTCTCTTCACTGTAGTGCGATTTTGGAGTTGGTATATTTAAGAAGCAGGTGGTGTGGGGGGGGTGCAGGGGGGCTTGCCCCCCTGCAAAAACTTATAAGCAGAGTTTTTATCTTTTTTAATTTAGTGTACTTTCATGTTCGATGTTGCAGAACATCAATCATCTCATCCTCGATGTGTGATTTGATGTTCTGGAACTTCGAGCATTTGAAGCAGATGTATATATATATATATATATATATATATATATATATATATATGTATGGTTTACTATTAAAATGTTGATGTGAGAATACATGCATATGAAAAATTCACCTACAGATGTTCGAATATTTCATCATTTTTCAGTCTCAATGTTCGAACATTTATATTAGTGAATGCACTGTGCATTCGCTAATATAAATGCGAAGAACTGTACAGTGATCACGGTACAGTGCAGTTAGGGAAATTCATCCCTTTCCTCACTGTAGTGCGATCTTGCAGTTATAATATATAGTCAGCAGGGGTGCGGGGGGCTTAATCACCTGCAAAAATGGAATGTTCCTTGCAGGAGTATGGGACTTCAAGATAAGGATGGCATATTGGGTAATTGCCGTATAATGTCGAATTCGACATTTTCTCCAACAACCCATGATTTTCGACAGTCTAATCTTCCTGTTTTATGAATTTTCAGCGTTATTTTTCAATTTTTAGTTACATTTTTTTTATTTTCGATTTTTTAATAATAAACCATAAATATATGTATATATATAAAACTGCAGCTATGTTCATACTGCTTTTTGGCCTGTTCACAGCATGCAAGGGTTCAGGTGAGAAGTCAATGCCTCCAGTAGAATGATGCTATAGTTGGCCATGTCATAAACTGTCTGTGGATTAGAAACTTAAAATTTCTGTACAGCATATTCCTATACATAAAACAGGCAATAAACAGACTGAGGTCCTTGAATCTAGTTATCCATTGCTACTAATATTTACTGGAAAACAGGCATGGCTTGATAGCAAATATAACTGGATAATGGCTGAGAGATACTATACAATGATTAAGAGGATGCTAATTTGTTGCTGACTGTCAAGGAAAATACATTTCCTGCCATCTAGATTAGCACAGGTTATATGCTATGACAGGTTTAACTGTACTGCCCTTGAAACATCTGCAGTGTCATATACACAATGAATTAGTAAGAAGCTACAGGTCTAATTTTAGTTGTTGTCATTCATTACCTGTTTCAAGAAATTCATAAAGAAGGTAGCAAGCCTTGGCAATATCCTCTGGAGTGAAGGAATGTTTTATCTTATCTAGGGGTAACTTGAATTCTGAAGTACAGTCGTATGCAGCTAGCATGATTATTTAGCGGATTTTAACACATGATTTTGGTTCTGAGGGTTGCCATGACCACAGTATTCTGGGATATGGCAGGAAATGAGCAGTGATACCTGATCTATGATTTGTATCATCCTGTGTGATATGAGGTTTATAAATATATTTATCTCTTTACGGCTAATCTGCTGAAGTTGCAGAAACAATGTGCCCTAATTTTTTATGTATCTTCTTTGTATACTGTATTAGTTTACTAATGAATGCTTGTGTAATAAATATCTTCATTTACCAGTGCAAATTGAGGTATATTACTGTAACTTACTGTTGCTAATCTTAAAGGCACCTCTTTCAGTGTAGCCATGTGGAAAAATGTAATAAATAAATATCCGTCTGTAATGTTTGATATAACTTCTTGTGAAGCTTGTTCGAATTTTTTTTTTTTTTTGCTTGTGCACTTCAGTGACATAATGGCAGATAGACTGCCAGTGCAAAACTGTCTCTAGTTGTATAATTGTGTGTGTGTTTGCGTGTGTGCCTGTGTGTGCCTGTGTGTGTGTGTGTGTGTGTGTGTGTGTGTGTGTGTGTGTGTGTGTGTGTGTGTGTGTGTGTGTATGTGTATGTGCGCTTGTATGCCCTGCAGTGGAAGGGTATCTAGTCTCTGGGTGATTCATCCCTTCTGCTCATTGCATGCCAGAATAGTGTCTCTGCTCTGCAGCCAAAACCTGGATGAATGCAAGTATAGAAAGTGGATGGGCTGATATATGTACCAAGGTAAATATGTTGTCTATATAGTAATGCACTGCTTTCTGTTTATTGTTGTTGTTGTGTCATGAGTGACTGTTTTTTATTTACTTGATAAAATGGCAGGATATAGTAAGCATCCCCTCTAGAGACTTTACTGAAGCTCAGGACCATTTCACTTTACCACAGTACAGATAACAGTAATTAAGTACTAACATTGTACCCCATCTGCAGTCTTCATCCTCACCTCTGCTGTTCTGCAAATGTCCTAAATGGTCTGTTTAGTGTACTCCAAGGGAATATAGTTTTCTTTACTTGTGAATAATTTATTATGTATTAGCTTACTTTGTTAATGCATTTTTCCTGGGAGATTTGTAGTGCATCTATTTTGAAAGCAAACAATATAAATTTCCATTCACTTAGTTCTATTGTTCACCCACTGGGAAGCATTTTCTGTAATATAGCTATCAGTAATCCACCTTTTGATGATCTGTTTATACTTGTATGTGGATGCATCTCCTTAACAGTAACACTATGGTGGTTTTATGGATTATTTTATGAAACACATTAGCAGGTTCACAGTCTTTAAAATAATGTGATTATTACTGGTAAAGGCTTTATTTGTTGAAGGCTCTGTTTTATAAAAGGCTCTTTGTTTCTTTCACTGAGATAAGATGATCTTAAATAAAAACAGAATGCAAAATTATATGGAAAAAAATGCATATAACTTAAAAAAATAAAATCAGATCTTAACTGTGTGCTAGCAGAATCTGCTCAGACTACATTGTAAGTTCCATAGCTGAATCACATTCTCTGGCCATTTATCTACACAACAGGGCCATTTATCCAAATGCTCAAAAGCCATATACCATCCAACCTACAGCAATGTAACAAGATAGTACAGAGCTGAGGAATCTAATATAATCTCAAACTAGTGAGGAGTGAGGTGCTTCTACCATGGAGATATGAAAGGACTCACTTGTCTTCTGTCATGGTGAGCAACGCCATATTATTTTATTGTAAATGTTTAACAGTTTTTACATTTCCTTGAAAATTATTTTTGAGAATAGTCAGTCCTATATCCAAAGGTTAGGCAGACAAGCCAACTGGTACCCCAGCAATGAATGTTGTACCAACAAAAAGTCAAATTTTCTTAGAAACAAAGTCAAGCTTGTAATAATTGTTCATAGTGTGTTTTAAGGACCAACCAGCAGCTTTGCAGATATTCACCTCTCAAACCTGACTGAATCAAAGTCTACCAGAACAGCTGTAGCCCTTAGAAGTGGGAGTGTTAATGAACCTCTGCATAGATTTATTCAAAGCATTCATAGCAGAATCCACCACAGGTGGAAATCCAGTTTGAAACAGTCTGCTTTCCAACAGAGGCCCCTAATTTATTAAAGGTCAAAAAATCATTTGACAGATCCAACTTTCTGAGTCTTTTTTTATGAAAAGATAAAGCTACTTTCTGGCATCGAGTTTGTGCAATAGCTACATGGATTCTGAAGACACAGCTTGACTATTTGAAATGAATGTGAGACATGATCTTAATATTGAAGGCTGGGTGGATAGACAGGGCTATCCTACCCTCTGGAAGATGGTATGAGGTGAGGAACACATCAAGACTTGCGAATCTGACACCATCTTAGCAGAAGTTGCTACTACAGAAGGGGCTGTTTTCAGGAGATATACTTCAAAGGAACTGAAAAAGGTGGTTTACTTATTCTTTCTATACAAAACATAAGTCATAAGGAGGAGAACTGTCTTCACAGAATGATTATGGTGAAGTACTCTTTTAATAAAATGCTTAACTACTGAACAGGATACCATTCTTAGATTGAAACAGCACACCTCTTGAGTTTAACAAATGGAACAAGTAAGCAGATGAGTTCCTTAATCAGAAATGGCATCACTAAGAATGTGACTCCAAGTGTGCTGTGTTTTTCTGAGGTGAAGTCTGACATTCTAAACCATCATAATACTATCGGACATGGGGTCATATCCAAACAGAAAGCTTGGCTGTCAGTTTGTGCTGATCCTTAGTACACAGGATTAGGGGCACCATCTTTGATAACCTAACTTAAAGCAGAAAGACCTCCTGTTGCACAGTGCCTTTTACTGAGAGGACAGCAGATCACAGTGCTTCTCAATTACCGTAAGAGTCAGGAAATCTAGAATCTACCACTTTTAACTGTTACAGCACATGTTCTGCTGTATGCATCTGTATCAGGTAATCATACAAGTAAAAGTAAATTTAAATACTTCTCAGCCTGGTAGCTGTAACTGGGGAAGCAAAGTACTTTGAGAACACCATTAGGGCTGTCAGGAGATCAGAGGAAAGGAAACAAAGCTGCAGATACTGACGTCCCACTTGACATATGAAGAGTCTTATCTGGGGCTCGAATACTGGATTGTGCCAAGAACTGCAATTTAAATCCAGCACAGCCATCTAAGGTCCTGTGTGGCAGCACAGATAGTGTCCGCATTGCCACTCTTACAACTGTCATTGCCATAATATGCTTGCCAACTCTGGACAGGCCCAGTATCTGCATTCAATTACTTTTCTCTTCATGACTAGGAATAATCTGGAATAACAACATGTCACCATGTAAGAGAATGGAACCTTCTCCTTTGCCTTTTTTCTCATGAATTCCCCCCAAAAAGGCCCTGGTATGAACTAAGATCTGTAAGTCCTTGTATAGGCTACAAAGCTGGCTTTTGACAAGAACTTTATTTTGAAACCTGCTTCCAACATTCCTCAACCACATATACCACATATCAAAAAAGTACTACAAAACACACACGGGGATGACCAACTATTTTAGCAGAGAATACAATTTACAGTACCAGACAGGCATCTCTGTTACACTACTCCATTGTATATTAAGCTATTGTATCTCTGAGATACTACTCCACTGAATGATTTCTTGTTACTAAGTGTAAATGCCAAAATATGTGTTGCTAAGAGATCCTGTTAGCTTTATTACTAACTTGAACTGTGATAATGTGTTACTATGTGATTTATTACTATCATTTCTCTGATTGTTTCACTATTGTTTAAAATACTGACTGTTATGTTGTTGTTATGTGGAGCTTTTCTCCCCAGGCCTCTGCTGAAAATGGGCAAACTTGCCCAGTTGGACTACCCCGCTAAACAAATGTTAAATAAATAAATAGATAAATAAAATAAAATAAATAATACTTCTGTGTCAAATGAAAACTGTGAGTTAAAACTATTGTACGCTAAAATAGTTGGTTTGTCCATGTGCATGTTTTTGTAGCATTTTTTTATTTTTAGCTGTTGGATTACTACAAATTGTTTTTTTTTTCATTTTTTTCTTTTTTTCTTTATTATACCACATATCAGTTGAAATACTTTTCCTTTGGTGTAAAAACTCTTTATTCTATCATCAGCTTTATTTTTTGAAAGTACTACAGAATCCCATAGAATGCTTAAATAAAGAACAAAATTCTGAAACTGCAAATACTGATGCATAATATCCTGAAAAATGATGGCTTTAAGCTCCAAAACTCAGCTATATGGTAGTGCATATGCATGGGGGAGGTGGCCAAGCCCCTGCATCCATCTTTTTAGGGACCTCATTACATATTCTTAATCCAAGGTCACACTGTCTTGGAAATGAATGCCATAATTTGACTCATCTTATAATACCAGCTATCTTTTGATTGATTGACTGACTGAATTTGGTAACGGACTGTCCTAATAGGATTGATCCATTTTCAGTGGAGGCCAGTGAGAAGTTCCATGCAAGTACACAATACATGTCGAAACAACCTGTAGCAACAATATAGAATTTTCAAATCTGTAATTGTGGAAGATAATAGCTAAACATCTGAAGCTTATATATTTGTATAATATAGCATTTTAATGTATTTAATAGCGGCAGATAATACAGCAGGTTAGGAATAATATTAAAGGTTTAGAAATTCCCTTGATACAAATATGGTTTATACAGCTTTAATTTTAAAACTAATAGAAAAGTTACAGTTCCTTCTTTCCTGCGTCCTTATGTTAAAATCTCTTTACAATGTAACATCTGCATTTCTATCCATAAACCGTCTTTTCTTACAGTAGGTTAATATAAAATGATGAACTTTACAATGTTTTCCTCTGTCCCCTTATCTGTTGATTCTGTGCCTAGAACCATTGTTTAATAAAATTCTTTCTCATTTCTTGATAAATTGTCTCTCATTTCTTCATCTCAGGTATTACATTCACAAACCAGTGCATCAGAATTTTACCTTATACTGATGGTATGATAATATACTTGAAAAAACCCAACCATCTCCTTCTAAAATCCTATGTGGCAGCACTTTTTTGCACATATCTGCAATTTTTCTCTTTCTAGGATGACAAGATGACTTCTCACTCTGCAAATTCAATCTTTTTGACATTGTGTTGTCTCATTTACTAGTATTCCCTGCTCACAAACTCTGGCTCTCCACAGACTTATGAGGGCAGATTCACTAATGCCTACTCTAAATGTATACTAAGTGTACACAATCTGTATTCAAAAACACCCCTACCACAATTGTGCTTTCTAGTCAGTCAGAAAGATTATACTAAGTGTAAATTAGTCTACTCTTTGTGGTAACTTTTATGAATCCCTGTCAACATTTAAGGTAGCAAGAAAATCAGTAGGAAAACCAAAATTAGGAGGAAGAACGTGTGAGTTATGCTTGTGTTGTCTGTCCACTCAGAATGGTGTACACTTAATGTAGACATTAACGGATCCCAGGCCCACCTCTGCATCATCATGTTTTTCACTTTGAAGATGCAAGGTTGGATCTTTCTGCAATTATAGGCGGAGTCTCTTTCCTCTGTGTTTTCTAAGTAAGAAATATCTTTACTGAGTTATCACTTATGCCATAGGCAATCATACATTTATATAATGAAAACAAACCATATTGATATATTTTCATTTGCACATATTATATATCATTAATAATCTATTAAACAGACACTCACAGCAACTCAATAAAACCAAGAGAAGTGAAAAGATCACATCACATTAACTTTCCATCTCTAATTATTTGCTGCCAGTACCTTGGTTCCTTTGCCAGTTTTCTACAGTAAATTCCAGCCCCCTCTTGCCTAGTCTCTGTACCCCTAATTGCAGTCATTAAGTAAACATCATGTTAATGCTGTAATTGGGCAGAGTTGCAGTATGTCTGTTTATTAATGGAACAGATTTTCATTAGAATGTATTTTATGGACAAAATGAACTGGAAACTATGAAACTTTAATACCTAATATTAGTGAATGCCTGAAATCCTCAGTGATTTACTAGAAAACAGAAAGTTTTTGAGGGATCGATAAGGTAAAAATATGAGGCAAAATCAGGAGCATTCTGTGAAAATCATGGACAAATGAAAGGTAAGGTTCAGTGACATTAGGCAAAATCAGAGACAATTTAGAGTTAATGACTTTGTGCTGCATGCAGTATGCTTGAGTGACAGTAAAAAGGAATGATAGTGAAACAGAAGTGGCTGTCACATTTGTTTTACAGCAAATGAAAGTAGAATGCATAGGGGTTTGAAGACCAGATTAACCAACAACATGTAATTAACCTTACAATTGAAAATTGGACAAAAATACAAGTAAAACTACTTCAAAATCCTGTCAGCCTTTCTCCCTCTTTTTTGACTTCGTAATGGACTCTGCTGACCCCAACGTGATGTCAGCAAGTCAGTAAGGAAGCAGAACTTCCTGCAGAATAATTAATGAGAAAGGAGCATGTTATGGCTATAAAGGGCATTTTTTGGAAGAGAGATCTTTAAAAAGAAATCTGAGAATGCAAACTTAAATGACAGAAAGACAGCCAAAGAAAGCGGCTACTATAGAAATGTCTTTTGAGAACAGACAGGCTACTTTGATTTTGTCAGTTGGCACATGATCTTTAACCTTTAGGTTCATAGGTTCACAGGTACTTACTAGGTTACTGATATGTGAGGATCGTAAGAATCCCAGCCATACGTTTCCATGGTATTTTTAGCCCTTATATTTTGCATACAAATAAACGAGAGGTGGGCAAAACAAGGAAATACTGGGACATTTACTTGTTGCCCCATCCATTAGAGACATGTAACTGAAATAAAGTTTCAAATTTTTAATTCAGCATTGAGAAATCCACTTTATTTCCCTAAAACCCCCAAACAAGATTTACATATCTCATTAAGTGAAATAAAATACCTTGGTCTCATATGCAAGCCTGACCTCAATTCCTTTTTTTTGTATAAGTTTGAGTATATTGTTAGGCAAAATTCAAAATTATCTCAACAAATGGGATAAGTATGTCAGATGGTATCTTGTTTATATTTTTGCTTATTCTTATGTAGTTGAATTCTTAGACATGTGACTCATAATAATGTATTACTTCACTGTCTGTCTTAATTATAATATAAAGTTTGTACTAATAGTGATCTTATTTGTTAGTTATAGGTGAAGCTTTTCTCCCGGGCCTCCACTAAAAAGGGACCTGTTTCCAGTGGACTTTCCCAGTTAACAACAAATATAAAATAAAATAAATAAATAAGACATAATTTAATTTACTTGTACTGCTGGAAATCTTTGCTGCTTTCTAAGATTGCATATGTACCTGCAGACCATCTGGTGATAGCTATTCCCCGATTCATTCTACATCCATTGTTGTTATCTTCCCATCGAACTGTAAATTACTTTCTTCAGTTTTTGCTTCCAACATGTATTATTTGACTTTCTGCATTGAATTTAACCTTCTGTGAATTAGAGCATTCTTCCAGTCCTGCTAAGTCACTTCCTGCACCTGAATACATTGTCTTGTTTATTAATTCTGTTACATGACCTTGTATTCTAAGCAGGCAGGCAGACTCCTCCTTTCTGTCCTACTGCAGTATCTCTTATAAAGATATTGAAAAGGAAAAGCTCCAACACTGACTCACTTCTCATTCTCTTTTCATCTGCTTAGATTTATATACTATGACCCACTATGTCATACAGAGTAGCAGTTGTTTTATCCATGCTGTAACCAAAGGGCTAAACAAAAATTCTGCTGTCTATGCCATTGTAAATGTATAATCACATAAACATTGTATTAGTGTCATACACTGATAATCTTTAAAACTTAAAAATAACAAAAGAGTTAAGTGCTTCTGTCCATTTACTGTTTGTACTTCATCGGAATCTTCCATATTAAATCAGACTCCGTTTAGAAAACCTTTATCCACTTAACGTTTAGTGTGACGTCACAAGCATTTCAAGCAGGTTGTTCAAAACATACAGGAAATAAAGTAATACAAAACACATAAAAACAATTGCTAAATACTTACATCTAATAATAGACACAGCTGAAGACTTGATTTACGATATCACCAATATTACACGTATTCTACATGTTAATAATGTAACTATAGCTTTACTGCTCTTCATTTCAACACACTAGTTAAAGCAACAGCTTCATTAATACCTGGTACTGTTATGGCATTTAACACCAGCTGCCATTTAAGTTTCCTGTACTTCAGTGTTAGTTTACAATTGCCTTCTCAATTTGGTATACACACATTGTCTGTCACAAAGAATAAAAGTAATCTAAAATTCTTGCATTCTTTTAAATGTCTAAATAAAACATTATTATTATTTTTTTTTCTATTTTATACCCTTAAATGTTCATAAATTGTATTTCATAGGTGACACTCAGTTTTTCTTATACAGAATACCTCACAACATGGGCATGATGCAATATGTACCACCTCTGTAGCGTTACAGTTATTATGGCCTGGGCATGGTATAGTTCTGTTTTATCCTGCTACTGTCACAAAAGGACTTTTAGATATATATAGAAACAATATTTGCAACTATTACATTTCACCATTTTGTTTCCTTTTCTACTAATATTGCCTTTCTATGTAATTTAGTTAATTTGTTGAATAAAGTGGAAGACTGAATAGTAAATAACTGAAAACATACTGCATAATGGAAGGCAGAATAATTTCTTAAGTATTTTACTTGGATGAGAAAACTTAGATGCTCTAGGGTGCTTCCATTTCAAGAACAGCATGGAATTAAACATCACTAATTATTAAATAATAGCTAACAAACTGAATATATATGTTCTCCATTATCCTACTAGAGAACGCAGATTAAATTCTCAAGCTTCAATTGCCCAAGGTTCAGCCTGCTGATGATCTGAGTTCCTCCATAGGAAATCACTGTTGTCGAGTTGTGCCAGTAGTGATGCCTTTTTTCCCCTTTGTTGAGTTAGTGTGACTATAGAGTTGGTATATAAGTTCAGGGGGGGCTTGCCCCCCCCCCACATCAGGTGGTGCAGGGGGGTGGGCTAACCAGTCATGAAAAAGCAATTAAAAACTGCATTTTCTTTTTCAGAAAATGCAGGTCAGGTATTTCAATCCTCCTTGCATTTTCTTCATCCACTCATAGTGAAAGTATTTTTCTCCTTTGCCTGTAGATGGCTGCACAAAATCATATTATCCAAAATGCATGCTCTGGAGAACCTTGTCCTAAATTCAAACAAATGTTTTGGCACTGTTAAATTGTCCAAACCATTTAACTTATAGTGGATGCAATATGTATGCTACAGTGTACTGAACCGCAAAGGACGTATTTCAGACACAATACAAAGCTTTCTCACTTCTACAGAGAAGCTATTTAATGTTTTACTTTGTTATATCATGTTATATTGTAAGCATACTCTTTCTGCTAAAGTAATTAGGTCACTGATTGTAACAGACAGCAATAATACTATGTATTTCCAACAAAACTAAGACTGTTATCAGTAAATAAACCTTCCTAATTTAAACTGGTTGTCATATATAACATGTTCAAGCTTAGACTCAATGTTTCCTCTTCTTTTGTGTTTTAGTTTAGATGCACAGCATTCTAATGGCATTGCTTTTATTAATATTTTTGGCACAACAATTAACTCTGCCAGTTTCCACTGATGGATTTTTTAGGATAAATATAAGGGATAAAATGAGTGGCAGCAAAGGAACCTGCTTTCACTAATCCTTGTAGCTTTTATTTCCAGGGCTGTATTTAATAGATCCTTGTTAATTTATGATGAAATAGCTAAATTCTGTTTTCATTTCTGATTCACTTGACTTAATACCACACTAAAATTTGCTTGGAAACTAGTTTCTGCTTTGGAGATCTTTTGATAGTATTTAGAGCCACTAAGAGCTTAATTACACTTACATCACTGTTTTATAGTGATGTTCTTTATCTTTCATATTTTAAGGTAACCCCCCCAAACATAAGCTTCAATTTATTTGAGAAGCTCCCAACTCCCAGCTGTCAGCAGTGTACCCTTACAGGTGGTTCTTGTCAGACTACCCCCCCCCCCCCATCCTCACTATAACTTATTTTTACATTCTGTTAGCCAGATACACTCACAAGGAAGAAATGCCTTTCTTAGCATGACCTGGAAATGTAGGACCCACATGACATGGAAGGCAGAGGTAGGGACATGTGGAAAGCACAGTACAAGGAGGATAGCACAAGAGCTACGAAGGTGACGAAAGCAGCAAAGGCATGCCTTGCTGGGGAAGAGGAGATCCAGAAGGAGTAAAATGGCTTCCATAGCTTATATAGAAAAAGGAGGAAAGGATTAACAGACCTAGCAATGCAAAGCAATGATGGGAGGGAGATCACATCAGACTGGAAAGGATGGTGGTACTGCATGAATACTTTGATAGATTCTTCACAAGGGAAAGTGCCATGATGGGAGGGAGGAAGGGTAGAATTGGGAGAACAGTAACTAGACACCAGAATGGAGAGAGAGAGAGAGAGGAGTTAGTGAGAGAACTAGGTAATCTTGGGTAGGATAAAGCACAACGACTTCAAGGGTGATCTCCCAGAATCCTCAGCTGTCTAGGCAATGTGCAGACAGGTACCGCGATGTAGATCTTCAACATATCATTGGCCAGAGCAGAAGTGGCAGGGGATTGTCTACATTTGTAAATTTGATGCCTTTTTGTAAGGGGGGGTGGCAGTAAAAACCAAGAGAACTACAGGTATAATATCTTAAAGGCAGTGTCAGGGAGAGTTAAGAAGACTATCCTGTGGGAAGGCTTGTAGCAGTTCTAGACAATAATAATCTCTAGGACAGCAACCATATCAGCTCATGAACAGAAGAAACTGTCAGTTAAACATGGTCTCATTTTAAGACTTGGCTATAGCTGAACTTGACAAAGGAATATTCATACATTTTCTCTATTAGGTCATCAGCACTACTTCGTATTTATTAGTTTATTTATTCAAATTTGTAAATAAGAGTAGAGCACTGGTCAACAATGAAAAAATTCAGTCATAGCATAGGAGCATACAAATATCTATCTGTGTGTGTGTGTGTGTGTGTGTGTGTGTGTGTGTGTGTGTGTGTGTGTGTGTGTGTGTGTGTGTGTGTGTGTTTGTATCTATGGACATAACCATGCAGTAAAATCACAAACAAGGATTTTTCTACAACACTCAGTCTCAGTGAAATAATGATATAAAGTTAAGTTCATATTTAGAAAAATGACTATGCACCAGATGACTAGAGGCACAGGCGCCTGTAGACCTATACGAGGTGATGGGGAATGATGAGCATGAATGGCTATTGCCAGCTCACCCATACTGGAAGTTTGGATGTGGCAGTTTGCACATGAGTAACCTAACAAGAACACTGGGGGCTCACCCCATGGAGACTGGGCCTAGCCAGACCTCACTGCCAGATGCAAGTCATGCGGTAAAGCTGAATGGAATTAAGATGGCAGAGACATCCTTCCCCTCAAATGGGAGCTACTGAAGAGTTCAAAAGAGGCACCATGGGGTAGGTTTGTGCTCCAGTTGTAGAGAGAGCAAGCTGGCTCACTCTCTACAGCCTGACTGTCACAGTGGTGTGGATGAGCTCATGGGATATTCTTGGGAAGGACCAAATAAACCTTAGGGCTCTCTCCTTACCTGGGGATTCCCAACACCCACTGCTGTGAAACAAATAGGCCCACTAGATGCAGGTAGAGGAAACCTCGGGCTCAATCTTGGGGAGAGGGGAGATAAAAAGTGAGTCTGGGGATGAAACTGTGAGGCATAGATACGTATATAAGAACATTTGTCATTATGATGCAGACCTAAAGAGGTAGTGAAAGTCACAGACATGGATTTTGTCTACAACACTCATGGACAAAAAGATATAAAGTTATGGACATAGCCATAGCTACAAAAATGAGTATCAAAGACTGAGATGTAAGGGTGGGGTGCAATTGTGAGGTATAGGTGATATGTGTTATAATGCCTCAGTAGGACTGGGGAAGTAGGAGTTCAAGAAAGATGAGTTAAAGTAGTGGTTTACATACAAGTAAAGTAGAAGTAAGCTGTGTACATAAAGAAAGCTGGGGGATATGTCTGGACTTAGGAATATTACATTTTGCCTTCATAATCAGCTAACAGGAAACATGGAGAATGAAAATATGCTTTTGTTATGGGGAAGATAGCAGTCCAAATATATGATTGAGATCTTGGAATGTAAGAGGGTATTTTCAGGAAAGCTTTGCAGATAGTGAAGAGACAGTGTTGGAATGCAGCAGTTTAAATAGCTGGGGACCTAGAAAGAGTTTTTCTCTGTGTTTGACTGGTAGCCACTTTGCTTTCCGTAGTCTGGCAGTGGTGTTTATGTCCTGGGAAGGTGAGATGAATCTGCGTATTTTGTTGAAAATGGTTTTTGTTAGCTTTGGTGTTTCTTCTGGGAGATTTGACAGTAAGAGATAGGCCATATTCCAATCGAGTAAGTAAGACTGCTTTGCTTATGTTGACTCTATTTGCATTAGAGATAAAATGTAATATTTTTTTTAGGCAGAATAAGAGACAGTTAAATTTGTTCCATTCCCCTAAGTAGTGGTAGAGGTTGTGGGATGGGTCAAGCCAGATTCCTAGGTATTTGAGATGCATACAAAGTAAATAAAAATACCTATACAAAGCTATTAGGAGTAAACATTGACAATAAACTCAGATTTGATATACATATCAACCAAGCCATTAAGTCAGTCAACAAGAAACTTGGGACCCTATATAGAATTAAAGCCTTCCTTACCCCGAATGCCAGGGCAGCCACAGCCCGTTCACACCTTCTCTCTACCCTACTATATGCCTCTCCTGTCCTCACTCACCTTAACAAATCTGATCTGGCCAAGCTCTCATCCTGCTATAATCACATTGCCAGGTTCGTTACAGGCCTACCCTACAGAACACACCACTGTACTAACCTGAAAAAGCTTGGATGGATAGAATTCCCACACCTTCTTCACCAGTCCCAACTCATAGAGGCCTTCAAAATCCTTAAACAACCTGAGAATACCCCAGCACTAAAAAACTTAATGACTCCCTACTCCAATCTAAGCTGCCTTCGCTCAGCAAACAGACTCCTTGTCCAAACAACTAAATCTCTCAACCTAGGTGATGACACGCTATTTGCCAACACCACTGGTAAAATATGGAACTCTCTCCCAAATAACATCACGCTTGCAACTTCTCTAAGTCAATTCAAAAATAGTCTAAAACTCCACTTCAAGTCACATTGGCTATGTCCTTGCTCAAACCCAGACTAGCTCTGTGCCATTAACTAAAACATAAACAACTAGCTAAGATGATAAGTACTTTGTATACTGTGATAAAGAAATATGTATCCTGTCTAACTCTATGTCATTATACTGCCTACCGTCCTTGCTAATACATTTGTAGTAATCTCAGAAATAGTAATGGCAGTCTTGTACTTGTATGTAAATAGCCTATGTTTTTGTTAAGTTCTTTCAGCTCATTTACTGTACCTAATTATCAATGTAACTCTGTTGGAGCTTTTCTCCCCGGGCCTCCGCTGAAAAAGGACATGTATCCTGTCGGACCATCCCGGTTAACAAATGTAAAATAAATAAATAAATAAATAATAAAATTGTCAATAGGCATGTTGCTATAGTCCTTAATTTGAAAGGGTTAATGATTTTGCCAACTTTCTGGTTGTTTCCAAAGAGAATGGCTTTAGATTTTTATGTGTTAGGTAGTAGTTTTTATCGTTTATTCATTCTGTAAGTAAGAAGAAGTCTGTTTGGAGATCATATTGCAGAGATAGAAGGTTGTGATTATTGCATAAAATGACCACGTCGTTAGCACAGAGTAGCAAAGGTAATTGATGTAGGTCTTAATGAAGTCTGTGATAGGAAAACTGAAAAGGCTGAGTATAAGACCAAGACTGAAGAACTAGGCTGCCCTGTAGCTGAACACTGACACACTCAGGGTTGTGGTAAGAAGGACAGTTTTAGGAATAAGGAAAAGGACTAGTAGATTTTCACAGCTGTTATTACTGGGTCCATTACTTTCCAGTGTGTGTATTGGATATGTCTGAGGGAATTCAAAGCATTGTACTTAGGCCCCAACAACCATAATGTGAAGCATCAACTGGAGGAAGTAAGCGGAAGTCAACAGAGCAGCAAAAGGATTTGAGAGTGTTAATCTCACCCGTAGTGGTCTACCAGGAGCACAGTGACAGAACAGTAACAGCAGCAAATAGAATGCTGGAGTATATGGTCTAGCGGGGGGGGGGGGGGCATTAGATTCTAAAAGCAAAGTTGATGCTTCCACTCTACAGGGCTCTGGCCAGACCATGACTTGAATAATGTGCATAGTTCTGGTGGCCATAAATAGAAAGGGACATTAAGCTGCTGGAAGGAGTCCAGAGGAAAGCCACCAGAAAGGTGTTGTGTGGCTTGAAGGGAAAATATATGTGCAGAGGCATTACTAGCTATAGCTTTTCTTACTACAAACAAGAAGATGTGGGTAGATATGTTACTGGTGTATTAGGTCATGTCAAGGAGACAGGAAGGGGTAATCTTGCCCAGGAAAGGCAGAGGGGATGGAGGAAGAGGAGACACAAGCAGCAGACCACATGGACTAACTACTCCCTGTTACCTCTAAAAGCACTTCAATGAGAGGGTTATGGACTAGCAGATTCAGTTATGGGAATGGGTGGTAGGGAGGAGACCCGTCAAGGTATTCAAAAGGGCATGGGACAGGTGAAGAAGGGATGAGAGGGAAGTTAAGGGTAGAGTGGATGTACAGAGCTGTGTGCAATTAAAGGTTGGACTAAGTAGGCTTATTGTCTCCTTATCCTGTCAAGCTAATGTAATGCAGGTGACCTGCTGAGAGTCACACAGTATATAGGTGGAGTCAAAGAACTAAACAAAGAAACAGTGGATGCAGTTCAACAGAAGTTCATAACTTATCCCTCTGCATCAAACTACTAAACAAATAATGACTGTTCAACAAATTAGTAATATGACATTGGACTGCATTACATGCCATTTACAATGTATTCTTTGAAATTGCTAATTATAATCATGCTCTTATTCGTATCTTTCAACCAGCAGACAATGAAAATAGAAACAAAGACCTTTGAAAAATAAGAACATCCAGCTAAAAATCTGGACATGTAAATAGCATAAAAGTTGAATACCAAATAGCACATGACTTTTCCTGCTTCAGCAAGAATGTTGGATACTACTCAGAAAAACGTTTAAAAGAAATAGACAAAAATGGTGGAAAAATATAAACACTTTATCAAAGAGACAGTGTAAAATGTGTAGTCTTTAATGAACTATATCACAAAATTCTACCACACAAGGTAATTTATTTTTGCTTCAAAAATAGGAGAGGTAAGATGTGTGTCCTCTTTCTTTAAATTATTGTTGCTACTAGTATGTTGGGTATGTAGCATGACTCTTTGTACGATACAACTTTAAAAATCACACATGATAAGGGTAATTCACAGAGTTGTGTAAAGGAATAAATCAGCCTGAAAATAGGGGCATGTCTCCAAAAACAGGGACATACTAAATTAGGCCTGAAAATAGGAATGTTCCTCCAAAATAGGGACAGTTGAGAGGTTTGCTCTTATTACATAATTCACAACTATGTTAATTAATAAATGACATTAATATTATAGCCTGACTGTATGCATGTTTAGCAATATCCTGTAGCAGAAAAATCTGTTACTTCATTTTTAGCTACATCATGAATTTGTGAACTCAAGAAATGATTAAATAAACTATGCGATGAAGTGATCCTTATGGATCCATCTCATCCTTAACCTGTGCTATCAGACCAAGTGCAAATACGGTATGCATTCACAACCCAAGAGTATCCAGTCAACAGATTTGTTTGAGAAATGGAAAGAAACTGGAGTATCCAAACAAAATTAGTTTGGACACAAAGTGAATATCACATTTCACATGCACAGTATCATGTGAGCAGAGTGTAATACATGACCCTGAAGTTGAATGCAAACAGCATTAACAACTGAGCTACCATATCACCCAAACCAAAGTTCCTAGGAGGAAGGGGTAATTGATCCCTTCTGTGCAGGAATCCCTCAGCAAAGGCTTGAAGACTTGACTGTATGCTGCAGTTCTGTTAGGATGGAAGATGGTGGGCTTATTGGGTATGCACACACAGAAGAACGGACATCACCATGATACCTTTGGACACCAGGAACAGTGAAAGGAAACACGTGGCAGCAACATAAGGAGAGGGTAGTAGTTGTACTGTTGCAAATTGCTGGAGGGATGGGTTTGCCAGGGGCATTGTACATTAGAAAAATCAGATGGAAAGGAGATGCGGTTATGCAATCTCATGCAAAAAAAAATGAACGAAAGGAAATGCAGAGTAATTAAATATAAGATGCAGCTTTTGTGGAAAAGAAAAGTTGTTTCTCTCTTCTTCCTCTGTTTCACAGAAATTACATGTAAGTCATTGAATTTAAAGTAGAGTTATGAAATAAGTTCCATGCAAAATAGGAGGCAAACAGAAAATGAGTAATCCTGCAATTTTATAAATCTGAGTCTCTGTTTTTAGACTACAGTATGCAGATTTGGCCTAAACTACATAAATGACAGTTAATAACAGCTTAAAGGCTGCATTGCTTGTGTACTGACATGATTACCGTCACAGATGGTGGGCTCTATGATAAGAAAATGGAAGTGCTCATGCTGGAGGAAAGGACACTGAAAATACAATAATTCCAGTTGTCAAAATACTCAGTGAAATGAAAAGTAATTCTGCCACAATAATTTGTATATCACAAAGAAATTAATACCAAATGCTTTCATTTATGTGATTTATAAGCCAGTCTTCTTAATAGTTGGCAAATAAACCAAAGTGAGACACCTTTACAATAGATTTGTTTTCATGCTGCAAGTATTAAAATCCCATGGCAGATAAACTTCTTCAGGCTGTTCGGAAGCCTCCCCACTTCCTAGCATGTACTAAGCGCGCCTCTCTCTCTAGAAATCCTTTCATAGCATGGAAGAGCGAAGATGAGAAAATGGAGGAGAAAAGCATATTCTCAATCATGCCTCATTTTGAAGAATATTCCTTATTTTGAATCTTTAAAAGTCCATGTCTCACACTCTTCTACATTGAATGGATCTGCCAAACAAATTACTAAGGATTGTTTAAAACCAGTATCCATGATAAGTAATATAGAATCATAGTAGTTCAATAAAATAACTTTTGCATTAGTATAAAGTAGTACATTTTAATTATGCTGTGATGTTCTTAATTGAAGTTGTAAGTAGTTGTCAGTAAGTGTTCCACATTTTACCAGTTTATGAGAAGTGTTCCACATTTTGGAAAGGGAAGGTTAAGAGTTATGAAGAGAAGAGACTCCAGATTATTGACACCAATGGTAGAGAATGGCAGAAAGATATTTTACTGAAGATGGATTTTCTTCTCGTACATTTATCATTATGGTAAGTATGTAACTTTCATTTCTGATAAGAAGGATTTGTCCTCCACAAGTAGCAGAACAGAGTTTCTGCCTAATCTTAGCCAGTTATCCATATGAGAACACCACAGATAACGGTGACTTTAAATGTGAACCCGGAAATGACATCCAGCTTGCACTGCCTTGCAAGAATATTAAGGAAAGGCATACATGCGGCTTCACATGTATCAACTAAGGATGCATTCCAGTAACAAGACCCTTGGTGTTTATGTTAACGTATATTATGTGACATACTTCTATATAGCTATCTGCCCATCTAGAAATAGGTTCATAGGTTCATAGGTTCATACTAGGCTATCTGCCCTAGGGCATTTATAAGCCTAAGACACCACACCTCACACGTACGGCTGTGCACGGCCAACCCAATAACGAAAAACACACCAAAGGCCAGCAATTGTAGTTCCAATTCCAGTATTTTATTGATGACAAAACGGTGCTGATAAATGCACCAAAATAAGTGCTTACTCCTCAGACTAGTTTCGGCAAGTGCCTTCTTCAGTGAGGAAAACAGACAGTAAAGCAGTTCATCATTGATATTATATACATGTATATTAATTATCAGTCATTTGTTGTCCATGTTTTGTTTCTCTATTCTATTAACCTCCCAGTTGCTCATTTATTATGCAATGATATGAAATGTACTTTTTTCCCATTGGTCCTGGGGTTATTTAAAAGCAGCTTATGAAACTGGTGAACTGCTTTACTGTCTGTTTTCCTCACTGAAGAAGGCACTTGCCGAAACTAGTCTGAGGAGTAAGCACTTATTTTGGTGCATTTATCAGCACCGTTTTGTCATCAATAAAATACTGGAATTGGAACTACAATTGCTGGCCTTTGGTGTGTTTTTTGTTATTGGGTTGGCCGTGCACAGCTGTACGTGCGAGGTGTGGTGTCTTACGTTTCTGATGTTCCTCGCTGTTGGCGTCTAGTTCCTTTCCTGGCTGGCAGGAGATGACTCCTTCCCTGATGACACTTGTGGATTCGGTCTCGCTGGTTCCTATTATGGATGCCATTTTTACATCCAGATATTGGGTTCGTATGTAAGCCTTGGGACACACTTTTTTGTTCAAGTTTAAACTTGTTGTGGCAAGCTACGGAGGATTAATTATCATATGGAACCATCAGGCCTAGGCCTGAGCGTATGCATATATCAGATACGCAGGTATTTGTATGTGCTTCCAATTACAAAGCTGATTTTGGAGACTATAATTGGACATTAAAGGAATGTAATCTTATCGTTTGTGTGGCTACTGTGAATATGAGCGCAGGACATTATAGGTACAATTACTTTTTATATCTACCACGGATGTGGGCTTTATCTGATGACTTTAAACTATATATATTGATATGGTGGATCAGATTATTGGTTGAGACCGATTTTTGGATTCATTTTCTATATTGCGCTTTTGTGAAGGGGCATAACAGCTATATACCATTTTTCTTATTAGAGGGTTCCAACTAGTCATGTGAAAATTGTGCCTGAATATATGTTTATGGGTCCACCATGATTGAATCACGGTTTGTTATACTTATGGACTATTTTTTGTGATGGACACATGACGATTTCTGCTCATATTTGAATTGGGCCATTACTCACGAAGATTTTTTGAATCCAACAGAGAACAACTCTTGGGACTGGGTGTACTAATTATATGTACTGGTTACCTACTACTTCGGTTCATATGAGCATTTATATCCTTAGGACCTTCACATCTATCGTGTCCGGCTATTTTTGGATAAAGTTTGGACATTTGACTTATGGACTTATATATTCTAATTTTCACTGAGTGTTTCCTAATTTATATATGGTGATCTATAGTTTATGTTTAAGTATACTATATTTATGTGAAGTATACATTTGCGACGTCTTTCCATTCTTTATTATATTGGGAAGGATGACTGTCTTGTGAATTGGGTTCAGGTCTGCCATTAACATTTCCAGAGTATATAACTTTTTCATATGATAGTTGTCAGTATGCCCCCTTTTTAGGAACTTATCATTATCAATATTTTGATGTTGATTTGGCTGCATTCTTCAACTATTGAATAGATAGCCAATATATAGTCAATATCTCAGTGGTTTTGTTTTATATACAGTTGGGCTGATCTGATTATCACTGTGTTCAGTCATTCAAATGTGTTACAAGGTGCATACCATTGTTATGGGCATGTTTTTTGGTACCCAACTAATACATTACTTAATATAATAGTTTAGAACATTAGTTGCATCACTTTTATGAATGGTTTGATAACTGGCACTCTTTGGAGTACCAGCTTCTAAATTATATGTTTTATCACAAACTTGATTACTTACTGCATTATTTTCATTCACAGTTAGCTGACAGCAAATTTGAATTCAGGATACAAAGTAGATACTGTGTTTAAATTTCACTTATATTATCTTGGGTTTACATTTGGTATACATACATATTGTGATGAAGGTTAACTGTTTTTTCATGATCAATCAGGTGATGTGGTTTTTTTGAAATAATTTCTGATGATTATTTGACATATAATAATTAAGTATATGGGTTTATGAACCAGTCTTAATTATATGTCAGATTTTGAAATATTTATGTGATATACATACAGTTAGTTTGCATGTCCTGATTATATTTACACTTGTGCTGAAACTTTCAGCAACATAACACTTTAGGTCGGGAATATTAGTGTTCATAATATTTTGATTGATATATTATTAAGCTATAGGCCCATTTGTGAGTTGTGCAACAACTTGGTTAGGTAATTTATAGGTTTTTTTGACATCTTGACAGCCATCTTAGATTTATATTCAGAATTATTTCCTCTGTGATTTTTACCAGAGTGTTTTCAATCTTCAGCAACATAATACTTTAGGTTGGGAATATTAGTCTTCAACAACATTTTGATCGATACATGATTATGCTACAGGCCCAATTGGAAGTTGTACCACAACTTTATTAGGTAATTTATATTTTTTGACATTTTTTTCAGCCACCTTGGTTTTATACCAGTATTATTTCCTTTGTGAATTTTACTAGGTGGTTTTTCAATGTCAACAGAAATCTACATTTTTTATTTATATTAGACATAATTGTCTTATGATACCCAGTAGGTGTGACTCCCACTCTTATCCTTACAAAGAATGACTAATTATCTGTCTCTGATATGTTTATGATGGTCTTATATAGTTAGATCAATTATGCTTATGCCTTAACTCTACAATAAGGATTTATACATTTTGACTTTTGTCGCAATAAGTCAACACTCAGTGGGACATAGGAGTTCTGACTGGCCCTGTCTCTGGGTTTCCTTCCTGTGGTATCAGTAATACTATTGATATATTTGACATCTATTCTTGAACAGCATATCCAGACTAATATTCAGTATGGAATTGGATAAATTATTGGATGGTTTGTGTGCTGATAGAGAAGATATTGGCATATTTGGTCTGGGCCAAGTCTCAAGCAACAACCAGAGCCAAACTAACTTATATATAGGTGATAGTTGTGAAACAGCATTCCGCAATTTGGAAAAAGGACTAAAAGGCCTTAGAGCCAATATTTGGCACCTGAGACTGTTTAAAGCATATTTACATAAAAATTTGGTGCCTAGAGGCCTGAGAATCAAACTCCGCCCATTAGTTGGCAGATCTGAACAGAGGCTGACGGATGAATGGGACGAGGCATTAAGAAATGGGTCGATGGTCTTTGTAAAAATTTTAACCTCTTGTTATGAGAGGACAATTGATGCATGTGTTTCAGAGGTAAAAAAATTGAGCGTTGAATGCAAAAAATTCCAGTCCAATAACAACTACCACCAATTATTGGATAGGCTGTCCAAAGAATTGACTAACTATGATAAATTGGTTAAGGACCGAAAGGTTAAAAAATTTAATAGAGATGTCATGGACTATGAAAAGGGACAACCCTTTCAAATACAGAGAACTGTTAGATTTCAGGACACTGGATCAGGAATGACCAGAGGCAGGTCCAGGAAGTGACCAAGGTCCATACTGAAAAATAGAGACCAGATATATACAAGCACATCAGGGGAGGAGTCATCATATACAGATAGTGAGGGTGGAATTTCCATCAACTCACCATTAAAGAAGAAAACAACAAATCCGCACTTCCCTTTAGACATGGTAGGAAATCCAGAGGGGGGAGGAAACACACCAATAGAAATAAGAACAGAATCCATGCCAGGATTGGTACAAGGCTTACTGAGACATTGACAACACCATTTGAAAATGTTCTAAATTTGTCAGATTTTGTACTTACTGACCAACAGCACAATATCCTGAATAAAGGACTGGGTTTTGTTCCCAGTTTCTTCTCTGATCATTATCTTACTTCTTTGGATGTTATGGATTATTGTCGGAAACTTAACCTTAAGATATTTTTCTCTGAACAGGACACCACCATATCTCAAAGATCTTCTGAGTTTACCTTTCAAAAATCTACTTTCCAACCGCCCATGAACAAGAATGTGGGTATTTTTCAACAAGCAGTACTCAAAGATCTTCATTTTCCACATTTGGATTGCAATATTGCCCCGGATAATATGACCTTGGAAGAAAAACAGGCACTATCTGAACTTAGATCTAACCACAATATTGTTATACTTCAAGCTGATAAAGGAGGAGCTGTGGTAATTCAAAATATGAATTACTATGTTCAGGAAGGCCTTCGACAACTATCTGACTCCAAATGTTATATGCATATGGGGGTTGATCCAACTAAAAAATTCAAACAGGAGATAGATACATTCCTTAATGATGCATTGGATGAGGGCATCATTACCAAAAAAACATTGCAGCATCTTCAGGTTAAGGATCCATCAAAGCAGATTTTATATCTGCTACCTAAAATTCATAAATCCATTACACATCCTCCAGGCAGACCGATAGTATCTGGTCATGGTTCACTGACTGAACCATTATCTGTGTTTTTAACACAATATTTGAAACCTTTGTTGATACATGTCAGAGCTAGAATTCAGGACACAACACAGTTTCTGAATATTATTCAGGATACCCAGCTTGATCCGGATTGGATCATGTGTACTTTGGACGTGAAATCTCTTTATACCAGCATACCACATTGGGCAGGTCTACAGGCTCTGGAATTTTGGCTCACCAAAACCGAATTGTATCCACCTGGATTCAATACATTGCTTATATGCATGTGTGAACATGTCCTCAATAAAAATGTATTTTATTTCCAAGGAGAATGTTATTGGCAATTGAGAGGTACAGCCATGGGTGCCTCTTTTGCCCCAATATATGCCGACCTTTTTATGGCATATTTGGAAGAATATTTGATTTACAATCCCTTACACAACGTTTATCTAGTGGAGATGGACATCTGGAGGAGATACCTGGATGATTGCTGGATGGTGTGGCGTGCGGATACTGTGTATCTTTCTGAATTTGTGGAGTATTTAAATAATAATATATGGGGTATTGAATTTTCTATTACATCTGACAAATATGTGATAGACTTTTTGGATGTCATGATATATCGCAACAGTGACCACACCCTAAATACTAAAAATCACAGAAAATATCCACAGTTCAACTCATTACTTCATGCATCTAGCATGCATCCATGCCACACCATCCGCAACATCCCTAAATCTCAATTTTTGAGAATGAAACGTATTAACTCCTCTACTGTTGATTATGAAACAGCTAAACAGGATTTGAGGCATAGGTTTTTGGACAGGGGATATTCTGATTTTGATATTGAATCTGCCAGGGTCTGGACCGACAAACAGGACAGAAATTCATTATTACAATATAAGGATAGGAACAATCGCCCAAAGGATGATAATATCAGATTCATTACCACTTATGGTAGGAATCATCAAATAGTTAGGGGTATTCTGAATAATAACTGGAATATTCTGTTGGCCAATGACTATCTTCGACATATTTTGGGAAACCAATGTTCGATCTCTTACAGGAGAGGCAAAACCTTGGGTACATTGTTTTCACACTATAAACACCAGGAGAGTGGTGGTGCAAACTATAAACAACTCACAATTACAGGTGATGAACTCTTGGGCACTTTCCCTTGTGGCCATTGTAGTTCATGTAGTCAGGTGAATAAGCTCAAACAATTTACTAGTGCCAATACTAGCAAAGTGTATGATGTACGAATATTTGGCAACTGTTCATCCAGTTGGGTTATTTATTTAGCCACGTGCCATTGTAATGCATTCTATGTGGGCAAAACTTCCCGTTCGATGAGAATTAGGATAGGGGAACATAGAAGTGATATTCGTAACAAAAAATCCACCAATGCTTTATATCAACATTCGACCAAACACAAAACAGCCAACTTCATGTTTATGATCATTGATAAAATCATGGGTAACAGACACAACCAACAAGGTTGGCAAAGTATACTTAGTCACAAAGAAAAATATTGGATTATCCATCTAGGAGCACTATTTCCGCCAGGTCTTAATGAACATCTAGGATAAATAGTTGTATACTTCAATTTTTGGTTATATCAATACAGGATGTGTTTCATTCAATTTTGGTATTAAATATGTAGTTGCACCTGAATATGTATTTCTTAAAATAGGGTATTGTCACAGTTTTTCAGATTGACGTACCTTCATGATGGTTTCTTTCATTATTATGAAGACAACCAACTTTGTGGATGCCACATATTCATAATTAATACCCATATCCCAGTTTTATATCAGGACAAGGACATTTTTTGTGAATTATGTAGTTATATAGGTAATTGTGCTCCATTTTTTGTAGGAATTTGGATATCCTTCACAGGATTTCATTTTTGTCAACAATTTATCTTTATCTTTTTACACCATATATTCCTACACCTTGTTTGGTGATTTGATTTATATTTGACACACTGTATAGGCGTTATTCCTCATTATTCACATATTATGCAATTTCGACTTTAGTAGTCATACCAATATCTACCCAACAGGTTATTTAAATTATTATATTATACCTGTTCTTATGTCTATTGTGATACTTATTTATTCAGACGTTTTGTCTGACTTATTTTATCTACCTAACTTGTTCTGCAGCTGGTTTATGTGTTTATTCTTTAATAACATTAATAAGCAGGGTATTTCTATAGTTTTAGTATTCACATAAGCTACACCTAATTGATATATACATGTATATAAATTATCAGTCATTTGTTGTCCATGTTTTGTTTCTCTATTCTATTAACCTCCCAGTTGCTCATTTATTATGCAATGATATGAAATGTACTTTTTTCCCCATTGGTCCTGGGGTTATTTAAAAGCATCTTATGAAACTGGTGAACTGCTTTACTGTCTGTTTTCCTCACTGAAGAAGGCACTTGCCGAAACTAGTCTAAGGAGTAAGCACTTATTTTGGTACATTTATCAGCACCGTTTTGTCATCAATAAAATACTGGAATTGGAACTACAATTGCTGGCCTTTGGTGTGTTTTTCATTTATAAGCCTAGCCAGAGTGTGTGTGGCTTTCACTACCCCTTAGGATGAGAATACTATACCCATTAGTTTGCTGTGCCTCTGTCCAGCAGTGACACAGAGATGATTCTCGGGGTAAACCTACGATCTCCCATCCACTCGTCAAGATTTCTCTTGAACAGAGTCAGTGAGGGGCTCTGCCTCACATGGACTGGGATTCTGTCCCATAGTGTAGGGAGTCCCTGGGTGATGAATCTGTCCCTCCAGCACGTCCTATTTATATCCGTGTTGAGGTTTAAGTCTCTTGCTCTCGTGGCTCTGGTGGATTTGGATTTTTTGAGGTGGAGCATGTCCATTAATTCTGGGTTGGACATGGCCTTGTATGTCAGGCACAGATCACCTCTGAGCAGACGGTATGCGACTGAATAGAGCTGGAGTTTCTTCAGTCGGGCATCAGATGACATATGTTTGAGCCCCTTTATCCTTTTGGTGAGGAACTTTGGGGTCTTTCCAACTGCTGCAGGTGTCGGGTAAGGTACATTCCAAATGGGGCGTTGTACTCAATCATTGGTCTGATAAGTGAAGAGTACAGGGTACAATGACCTCTCCTGATCTGGATGTGAATTCCTTCATGATCAGGTGGGCAATGTAGAAGGTCTTCCTAACCACTTTGGCAATGTGAGTGTCAAAAGAGAGGTTACTGTCAACTTGGGTCCCCAGGTCCCTGATAACTTCTTCCGTGTTTAATGGATTACCACCTATGTGGTAATTAGGGGTTACCTTGTTTTTCCCAAAGGGTATGACTATACATTTTTTGGCATTTAGCTTAAGGCCATGGCTCTGGCACCAGTTATCCATTTCTATGAGACCTCTCTGGAGGATGTCTGTGTCTGATGGAGTGTCAATTATGGTGCCCAGTTTGCAGTCATCTGCAAATTTTATCAGCCACAATCCCCCTATGTTTGCCTGCACTTCAGAAAAAAAAATGCCGAACAAGAGGGGGCCCAGGACTGAGCCTTGTGGGACACCGCTCATGACCGGCTTAGAGTCTGTCATGGCACCAGCAACTCTAACCCTGTGTGTTCTGTCCTTGAGCCAGTTTGCAACCCATCTTGTGACATATGGGTTTACATCTAAGCTGGTGAGCTTTTCTATGATGCCCAAGTGGGGTATTGTGTCGAACGCTTTTGCTAGGTCAAGGTAGGCTGTGTGAACTGCCTTACCCTCATCAATGGCCTTAGTGACTGTTTCAAAAAAGTCGACCAAGTTCAAGAGGCAGGATCTGTCCTTGACAAAGCCAAATTGGGTAGGATCCAGTGTCTGTAGGTCCCCAATGTCTTTATTTATGAGTTCCATTATGATCCTCTCCATAGCTTTGCAGACAAGGCTCGTCAAGCTTATGGGGCGGTAATTTCCAGGGTCCGTAGAAGCACCGCCTTTGTGGAGTGGGACCACAGTTGCCGTATGTCATTCTTTGGGTACGTATCCTGTAGTAAGGCTAAGATTAAACAGCAGCCTTATGTGTGGGTTTAGTTCCTCATTGAGGTCGTGTAACACACAGCTGGGGACACCGTCCAGTCCCATTGATGCTGTGTTTTTTGCTTTAGAGAGAGCAGCTCTCCCCTGGGCATCTGAGATGTTTGGGAGGCTAGACTCTGGTGGGATAGATATTTCTCCTTTTGGGGGGGGGGGAGGGTAGAAATTTGCACTGAACCTGTCTGCCAGTATGTTGGCAATGTCTGTGGGTTCAGTGATTTTTTTATCATTTTGGACTAATTCTGAGCATATCTGGGAGTTTCCACCCGGGTTTCTAACATAGCTAAAGAAGGCCTTATGATTGTCTTTTGTGTCATTAGCGATTTTTCTCTCAAAGTTGGCCTTGGATGATTTTATGAGTGATCGTAGTTTTTTGCTAGTATTGATCAGAGATGCCTTCCCTTTTAGGGATTTTGCTCTGTCATGTAGTAGCTTTCTCCTCTTGTTGTAGAGTTTGTTTATGGCTGGGGTCCACCAGACCGGGCGCCTGCCTTTGGTGGAAAGGGTCTTGATTTTATTAGGGATTGCTTGATCCATACATTCCTGGAGGTGCTCGTAGAAGGTATTTGTAAGGGTTTCAGCAGCATGAAACCTTTGATACAGCTCAGTGTTAGTAAAGGAAATGACATTTGATCATCTTTATGGAATGATGTAGTCCGAGCTGCATAGGATCTGAGCTGCTTGTGAACATCCAAACAGTGAAGGAGATTTCCACTGTTTGAATATGTAGGAAAGCATGTTGATGCCTTGGCTGAATTTGTTTTTCCAGCCAGGTTTAGAATAAAAGGTTTGGTTCTAATGTTACTGTGTCTCACAAAGTAGGAAGCTTTCACTGAAGGGGCCTACAACTAGAAATCTCTCTGACTTAAGCATGACACTTTCCAGGGCAGGAACTTTAATTCTGTGGAGTCAGCAGGCTAGGCTGAGATGAGGAAGGGTAAGCATTTCTAGTACAAGGTAAATTCTCCAGGTTGCAACTCGGTCTAGAATGGGGGCCTAATGTGGGAACAAATGAAGAAGCTACACAGAAAAAAGGAATATCAAAATGAAAAATGTAAACATGGCAACTAAATGAAATTTGATAGAAGAACAGCTGCAGATACCTCTTAACTGTCTAGATTTTCACAGAATATCCAGATTTTTGCATCATATTTTGGGTCTGTTTCTCATAAAATTTGTGGTTGCCTGGCAAATCACTGAGGATTGAAGTCACTAAATAATGACATACATTTGGGTTTCACATTTCATATCCTTTAGAAAATGCATGCTGGGGGCGTGGTCAAGGATGAACACAGGATAGCAGCAGATTTCTTCAGCTCCACCAATTTCATTACATTGACAGGAATTAATTACTTAAAAAATATTTTTTGAAGTAATTTTCTTTCTAAATATGTTTGTTTTATATAGTTCTTGAACTATATCTAAAAAAGAAAGGAAATCTTAATAATATTCCTGTCAGAAATTACTTTGGAAATTTTCCTGTCAGTTTATCGGTCTGAAATGAGTTCCAGTAAGACAAATTCTCAAGACTCCAGCATCAAGAAAGAACTTCAGTCTCTGATAATTATAGTCCAGCAACTTACTGCTAAGATGGATAAAATGGATACTAAAATAGACACTTTCATAGAAAAAACTACAAAACAAATAGACTTGTTACATATGGACCTGCAACAACAAAAGATCCAGATGACAGGCATAGAAGAAGCTGTGAATGACATGGAAAATAGAATACAAGAAGAGGAAATCAACATTGAGTTTCTGCTGAAACAAAATACACATTTACAAACAAAGCTGGATGACCTGGAAAATAGATCTAGGCGCAATAACATTAGGATTTTTGGGCTGCCAGAAAATATTGAAGGTAACAATATTACTTCTTTTTTAACAACATGGCTCCCTAAAACTTTAGATTTACCAGAAGCATTCTCTTTTGGTATCGAAAGAGCACATAGATCTATAGCTAATACTAACTCAAACAAAACTATCCTAGATCAGTTATAGTTAGATTTCTATCATCTTTTGATAAAGAGATGGTTCTTAAATCTGCTTGGGCTAAAGCTCCTGTTAAGATTAATGAAACAACTGTGCGTTTTGACAATGACTATTCTTCCATGGTATTAGCTAAAAGAAAAGTTTTTCTGCCACTAATAAGGGAGCTTAAAAAGCACAGTTTAAAACATACCTTCTGTTTCCTGCCAAGCTTAAAATCTTCCTTCCTGATGGTCCTAAAATTTTCGATGACTTAGACTCTGCTTTACTGTTTATCAAAAAAATAAGATTTTGGAAAAATAGAAGAAATGGAATGGGCTAGTCCTTCATTAAAGAGACTGGCAACTGAAACTTCGTGGAAGACTTCAGAGAAGAAGAAGAGACTAAAAACAAATGATTTGTACTATGTTTTTTCTCTCTCATCATTTTATTTTATTATTAATCTTTTTAAATATAGTTCCTGCATTTCCAAGAAGCAACAAATATTTTGAAAAAGATTTAATCAAAGTTATTCTCTGTGTGCAAAGAAATGTTTTGTTTCATAACTAGTCAAAATATCTGGAGATTTAATGGCAAGCTGTGATTTAACTTGTTTCTCTTTCTGAAGAGGAAAAATAAGGTCAGTAATTTGATACATTTTTTTTCCTTTAAAAGTTTATATGTTCTTCAAATGCTATTCCTAATTATACTTTCTTGGTTACACTGCTTATGCTTGTTTGTAAATAATCTGTCATGCTTTAACTAATAATAATTAGAACTAAATAATAGTAAATCATATGTTTTATTTTAACTCTATTAATATAAACAGTAAGTAATATTCTATTATATATACTTCTTATAGCTTTCTCTTACATTTTTTTTATTTCTGCCTTACACCCTTTTACTTTCTACTCTCTTTTTCTTTTCTTTATTAATATATAGAAATACTTTTGATCATATAGACACAGTAAATAATAAGATTTGCATAGGAGTTGAGTTGGAACAAAAATGTTGAGTTTTGTTACTTATTAATAATTTTGGGCTTGATTTCACTTACATAGAGTCTGTAATAACATGTAGAATGCATTGTGAAGGTTTTGTCATGTTTAGATGCATTTACACTGCTAAATGAATGTTTGTCACTAGTTTTAATAAGTTTCCGCCAAAATGTTAAGAGAGACAATCTGGGATGTGGGCTGTCTCATGCACAGTGTCCATGAGCTACTTCAAAAGCTTCAACTCTCAGAATTCTCACAGAGAAGCTGAAAGCAGCTGGTCTCACCTTTGACCTAGATATCACACTGACACATCACAGATACAGGAATAGCAGATTAATAATATGTGTTAAAACCTATGTCCCAAACATATACATTACTATAACTCATTTAATTCATCTGATTGACAAGCATAAATAATTTTATAACTCTATACTGGAAGAAATTGTCATGTGATATATTTTAAAGCAGTAGTATAGCATGTTTGTAAAATCTGGTTACTAAAATGTGTTTGCTGTGCATTATTTTGTATAAAGCAGACAGATTTATTGAAGGGACAGCAATGTAAGATGGTGCTCAGTAAAGATACAACTCAGTGAGATCAGATATATATATATATATATGTATGTGTGTGTGTGTGTGTGTGTGTGTGTATATGTGTGTGTGTGTATGTGTGTGTGTGTGTGTGTGTGTGTGTGTGTGTGTGTGTGTGTGTGTGTGTGTGTGTGTGTGTGTGTGTGTGTGTGTGTGTATGTGTGTGTATGTGTGTGTGTGTGTATGTGTGTGTATGTGTATGTGTGTATGCATGTGTATATATATATATATATATATATATATATATATATATATATATATATATATGTGTGTATGCATGTATATATATATATATATATGTGTGTGTGTGTGTGTGTGTGTGTGTGTGTGTGTGTGTGTGTGTGTGTGTGTATGTGTGTGTATGTAGATATGTATATAAATGTTTCTGAGAATCTGCTTAACTATGAAGTATGATTTATAACAATTTCTATGAATACAATATTTTATTCTATTGGCAATAATGAGTTTGAGTAAATGCTCATATACAAGCAATTCAAGGTTTTTTTGGAAGCTGTTAATTGTATTTACATGACAGAAAATAGATGCATCCTAATATATGTAATTTCTGAATCATATTAGCCAAAGTTTTTGATTTAAATGAATGTTAGAACTTATTTTTCTCTCCTCTTGATTTCTAACATCAAGATTATTTGAATGCTATTTGAATACAAGTGTTTTATATTACATGGATGTATATAGTAGTATGAACAGTTTTAAAAAAGAAAAAAAAAAAAGGTTTATTTTAGTTTATATGATGCTGTTTTACCAAATGTGTAGTCTTGTCTTGCTAGATAATTGAATTGAAAACTGTTAACTTCAGTTAAATATAACTAGTATTAAATTGATAAGGTGGTAGCTGACGTACTGCTGCTTAGGGTAGGGGGTTAACTTGAGTGGTAAATACTACTCTAAGATGGAGTTTACAACTCCAGGCTGGATGCAAGGTTTAATCCTTACATTATTTTCACTTGTTCATTGTTATTTGTATATAGTTTTGACATCCACAATATATTTTGTACAGTCATTGTCACTACAAACAAAATTGAATCCTATACGAAATCCCATAAGAGATTCAATAAATACAGCTATATTTAAAGGTACACCTAAAGGAGGAGATGTAACATTACTTATCTTGTTATTTGTTATTTTGATCATAAGATTCTTAAGTTTTAAAAATGCCAAATGACATCTTTAAAAGGAATTTCTTTAAACATTAATGGATTGAATAATCCATGTAAAAGGGCAAGCCTAATAAGATACATTAATTTACATAAGGCCAACTTAGTCTTCATACAAGAAACCCATCTCTTGAAAAAAGATATTGATAAACTAGCCACAAACAAATATACAGTATTGGTTAGTTCAGAGCACATTCAGAAAAAAAGAGGAGTGGCTATTTTATAGAATAATAGTATGCCCATTCCTAAAACCATTAAGTCTTATCAGGATGACAAAGGAATGTTTTGTATGGTTACAATACAAATTAATGGGAAGACTTACACTTTAATTAATGTATATTGGATACCTGGAATTGGTATTAATACAGTGAAACATCATCTTGATAAGATCATATCATTCTCTATAGGAGATATTATTTTAGCTGGTGACTTTAATTGTATACTACATGAAAGTGATACTACCACTATAGGAAAGAGAAGAATTACATCTAATGCAAAACATTTAAATGATTTTGCTAATTCTTATCATTTGAATGATATTAATAATCAGATAGATTCAAAATCATTACCATACACCTTTTTTTCTAACAGATACAAAACTTATTCAAAAATAGATAGGGTCTTTATTTCTAACCAGATGGTAACAGATTTAATTAGTTCCAAAATCATTTCATGTCCTATATCTGATCATAATTCAATTGTTTTTGAATTCATGATAAAAATACTCATAATGTTCAGATCAAAAGGATACCAGCATACTTAACTCAACTAAAAGACTATAAAGAATATATGCTTTCAGAAGTAAAACATTTTTTAGACATAAATAACACTCCTGAAGTCTCCATTGTTTATGTTTGGGATGCCTTAAAATCATATCTATATGGACAAAGTATCAGATGGTATAATAATAAAAGGAAATCTTGGGATAAGGAATTGTTAGATATTCAAAGTAAATTAGACTCTTATAAACATAATAATAAAGAAAATATTATGGACAAGAAAGTTATTGAAGAAATAAACAAACTAAATGAGAAATACAAAGAAATTTTAACTCATAAAGTTAAAATAACTTTAGAGAAATACAAGTTTTGTCTTATTCAATAAGCCCTAAATACTTACATAGACTTAAAAATAAAACAAAAGGTTGAATAAACAAAACCATATCAAAGAAATCTTTTCTCTAAGGAAAAAGAAGAATGTTTCTAGTATACCAGAAATACTAGATGAATTTAGAAATCACTTTCACAAAATTAACCATAATAATATTAACATGGAACCTAAAGATAAAATAAAGGAGTTTATAACCACAAATATGAATAAAAAGCTTAATAAACAACAGATTAAACTATTGGACAATAGTATTTCATATACAGAAGTTATTACACAAATAAATAAGCTTAAATCAAACAAAGCACCGGGTAATGATGGTATTATACCAGAGATATATAAAATCCTTTCTAAAAATACATATTCATTAATACATAAGGTTTTTATTTTGGCCCAAACTGAGTTAATAACCCCCCCCCATCTTGGCAATATACATTTATTTCGCCAATTTTAAAACCTAATAAAGATCCAACTAGATGTTCTTCATATCGGCCCATCTCATTACTTAATGTTGATTATAAAATGTTTATGAATATCTTTGCTGATAGATTGAAGACAATCATTCCCGGCATTATAGATATAGATCAGACAGGCTTCATTGTAAATAGAAATACTTTTGATAATATAAGAAGAACTTTAACATTAATAGATTTTGCTAATAGGAAAAAGAAAGATTTAACACTTATTAGTCTTGATATAAGTTCAGCATTTGATTCAGTAAGTTGGGACTATCTGTTTACCTTAATGAAGTGCACAAACTTCTCGGATGCATTTGTAAATCTAATTGAACATTTATACAAAGGAACGTTGGCTTATCTTAAGGTAGGAACATATGTTTCACAAAAAATACCCATTCTTAAAGGTACAAAACAAGGATGTCCACTTTCTCCACTATTATTCACTTTAGTAATGGAGCCTTGGGCTAATTTGATCAGAAACAGTACTGACATAGAGGGTTTTGAAATAGATGAAAATACAACATCCAAAATTCAACTTTTTGCTGATGATGTTCTAATTACATCAGCAGGATCTAATTCTTCTATACAGTCTCTATTTGACAACATGATGAATTTTAAAAGTATTTCTGGTTTAATATTCAATGAAGAGAAAACTAAAATACTACCTATATATACACGAAAAAATATTCTCATTAGTGATTTTACTAAATATGTACCCAATTCAGGTCAGATAACTTATTTAGGTATAATACTATCTAAAGATATTAAATCTATTATATATAATAATTATAATACCTGTTTTCTTAATATACAAAATCTTTTTAATACCTGGAATAATATGTTTTTACTATGGAGGAGAGACTTACAATTATTAAAATGATAATATTCCCCAAGATTTTATACTTAATACAATCAATAATACTTCCACCTACAAAAATAATTATCAAGAAACTGAACACACTAATGTTAAATTTCTTATGGGCACCTAATAGACCTAGGATTGCATTAAAGAAACATACTAATAGCTGGTCTCAAGGGGGTATTTCTTTTCCAGACTTTAATTTATATACTATCTCTTCTATTGTAAAAGTTATTACTTTATTAATAGATCAGTCATATGTCACAAAATGGAAAGATTATTGGGAGTTAATTAGTATACACTTCATGAAAATCTCCTTAACACATAAAAATATGATTGGAAATAACTCCATGTTATGGTTACTAAAGGAATTTTGTACTTCACCTATTACACCTAAACATATGGTTTGTTACCCATTAAATATTATTATTAGTTATCGTAACTTTATATTCATGCACCCTAAGTATAGGGAATGGAATTTTATTGTATTTCCTATAATGTATACTCAGGGTATGCTTTTGTCATCTACTTCTGAAGGAACTCATTTAGCTATAGATAATGATCTAAAGTACTGGTATCAGTTGATATCTGATAATAAAGTTAAAAATCTAGATTTCTTAAAACAAGAATTTGATCTAAGAGAAACTTGCTGGTTAGAGGTTCAGACCTTTAGACAACATCCCATTAATAAAATAGATTTAATGTCTATAACTGTTAAAGAATCTATTCCAACACTGATTGATTACTTGATATTAAATTTACAACATAAAGTTTCTGATAAAGGTAAACTTTCATACATACATAAAGTTATCAGACAAGAAACTTTTTACAGTGTAGATTCATACTGGAATTATTTCACTTCTATTAATGGCGACCCACCAAATCAATAAGATAAACAATATATATTGGAATCTGCTTATAGAACTACATCTTCCATTGTCTGGAGACTTTATACATGGAAATTTTTACATAGATCTTTTTATACACCTTTGATGATGAATAAAATAAATAATAAAGATAATCTATGTAAGAGATGTAATGTAGAAATTAATGCTAACTGGGCTCATATGTTTTATGACTGTATAAAATTGAAAGAATACTGGAAGTCAATTAATGAATTTTTGCAGGCTCTTTTTACAGATAATTTCATTATTTCTAAATCTCTTATATTATTCAACACACCTGTACCTCAAAGTGTTAAAAAGTTTAAACGTCCCTTGTTATGGTCTATTCTAGCAGTGGCTAGGAAAATAATAACTAGAAATTGGATTTCAGATACACCTCCTTCGTTCAATGAATTTAAAAATGTTATGAATATAGTGTGCCATATGGAAATAAACACAATTAGGACTAGAACAAATAGAAAAACATCTTATTTTATTGTATGGGATAATTTACAAAATTTGTTAAAAAAAATTTAATTTCAATAGCATGGTATTTTAGTTTAATTAATTGATCTGATTGTAGTGGATGTCTTTGTAAATACTTTAGTTGTTTTGTTGAATATTATAATAATACCTATTTTTAATTACTTGTATAAAATTGTTATGATATTTCTCTTATATGTTAAAACAATAAACCTGTTTTGAAAAAAAAAAAAAAAAAAAAAGAAAATGCATGTAACTCAAAAATCCTATTATTCTAGCACCTCTGTATATTTGTAAAAGCAAATATTTAAAACCTATATTTTTGGTTCTTTGTCTCCCCCCCATTATTTTTGGCTTTGTCCAGATTTCTTGCACTAAGAGGTTGAGAGGTAGCTTCAGGCCAGAATCACAAAGTTTAGAGAAGTAGCCCAGAATATGGAGGATAGAGGCTGAAAATGGGTCTAGGCCTGTGATGAATACTCTGATGAAAAAAAAAACAGTCCACATACCATATCTTTGTAAGTTTACTAGGTCTTAGATCTCTTTGAAGAGGGCATTTCTAAAGACCACTGAGAAGATCAACTATACCACCCAGTATTGGGAAAGTAATACTGTCCTCAATTAAGCAGGGTTTCCCAACATCTCCCATGTGACAATTTGTGATCACCCATACAATCATCCAAACTCCTTTTGAAGGTTTCCTGAGAAGTACACTGTTTCATATGTAGGGGGAACTTATTTCAGAAGTGGATAATGCATTGGCTTAGGTATCCATCATGCCATCTTGCTAGCTGGCATTGTTAATGCAGTGGCATAGGGTTAAGTCACTGAAGTGGGTATTTGCATCACCACTGGTTTTGCTTAGGTGAATAAATTGAATGAGTGAGCAAGTGTGGAGTCATTTATGCCACAGAAGGATAAGCAGAGATCAGCTCTCAGGGCCTATATGAGACTGAATATATTAGTCTATCAGACTATCTAAGAATGCTAAGATCTGAGATCCATGTGATGAGTAAACACAGACTT
This sequence comes from Protopterus annectens, assembly GCF_019279795.1. NCBI lineage: Eukaryota > Metazoa > Chordata > Ceratodontiformes > Protopteridae > Protopterus > Protopterus annectens. The sequence goes on along the minus strand of NC_056733.1, from coordinate 71,170,272 downwards.
CTCCAAAATTTTCAGGTGCTTAGTGAGGCACATGTCGAATGTGGCACTGTATTTAATGATGGGCCTAATATGGAAGGAATAAACTAGGCCCTTCCTGCTCATAGTTCCTATATAAAAATACTCTGACTTAACTGACTTTAACTGTATGGGTTCTATCAGATGGCCAGTTATCTATTCTGCAAACTACGTACAGATTACTGAGCCTGGAGAGTCTGTCAGTAATCCCAACATTGGGGAGTAGTTCTGAAGACCTTGGCAAGGTCCCTTTTATCCATAGCTGTGATAACACTTTTGAAGACCTCAACTAGGTTGATCAGGCATGATTTGCCTATTAAAAAGCTGAACTGATGTGTGTCCAGGGATATATGGTCATCTATGTCTGTTTATTAGATCAGCTATGGTATGGTTTATAACCTTGCAAATAATACTAGTAAGATAATTAGCCTAACAGATCTGTAACAAGAATTAAGCTATAATATATTCTATAGCTAGTTTTGTTTTTTGCAGACCATGTCTTTTATTATTGTTTCAGGGCTTGATTCAAGCCATATATGCTACATCACTTAAAAATGTGACTACATCTCAAGTGTTAACTAATTTAGATTTAGAGAACACAGTTTCTTGTCAAAAATTGACCATTTTATAATGCTGTGAGTCTGTAATCCAGTATTAAACAGGTTGGAAGTCAGTGTCTATGGCTAAACAGGTAGCACATTCACCTTTGATGCTGGAAAATTAGCACCTCAAGGCTCCCCTGAAAGAAGCCACCAGTCTAGTGGGATTAACCTGGTCAACAAAGGATAAATAAGTGAATAGTAAATTATATAAATAATGGTATATCAGCATGCAAATCCATTGAGAAGAAATGCAGTCAGCAATATAAACTGCAAGGTACAAAACTCTGAATTCCTCACCCACAAGAGAATGGACAGAGGAAGGTGACAAAAGTATTCATAACAACAGGTCATTTAAAATGACTACAGCACAGTTTGTGAGCTAATCTGTAAATTGGAACTAGTACTCCTTGTCAAGATTATGAATCCCTCTCATTCATAAATGTATATTTATCTAACAGTGTAGAAGGGGCAGCTAGAAGGGCAATGTAAAAAAGAGGGAACTACAGAAAATAATAAAATGTTTCCATTATTATGAAGTACTTCAAGAAGTCTTAAAAGAGGATCTATGTAAACTTTACACATAAAACATATCCTGATCCTGTAACAGTTCCATCTGATCTGAACAGATGATATTTCCTGATTTTATCTCCAAAAGTAAAACAAAAAAGTTAATGACATCATTTTGTCTAGTTACAGGAATTCTATGAACATGGACACCATCAGATATAGTCCCTATCAACAACACTATGAATGCACCAAACATTCTTAATGTTCTTAAGTTATTAACAGTTATACAATTAAAATTCAGATAATTTGTAGAGCTGGAAGCCTTCAACAACTGGGCACATAGTGTTTTGTCTGTGTTATATAGAGTACCGTGTAGGACGTCATCAGTCAAACTTAATTTCTTATGATAGACCAGTTGCTCATTAAAGTGCCCACTAAAATAGAGCTTCTGGACTTATAACCACTGTGAGAATGTAAATGCCAAGAAAACAATGTTACCAGCTGTAGTCAAAATCCTGATGGAAATTGCTTGTGCTGTTATCCTTTCACTTGTAACTGTCAGTCACTTTCTTTCTGTTCCACCTATGGCTACAGAAAATGGATCCTCTCTTGCTGTCAACATAATTTTTGTAAGTTGGAATTATTCACTCCACTCTACTAGGAGAGTCAAAGTAAATGTCTGAGTAAACATTAGTATAATTAGGTACAGCAATCTCATTTGTGGATAATGTTGCTCAACTTCCAGCTTTAATGTCTTCTGGGCCATTTAACAGGTGTGGGCTCTGAAGCTCTTTATATCTTTCCCAAGTTCTGCTTATCACTTCCCCAGATCATTCTGGTCCTCATCAGAGCTTATCTTACAACTTTTTAGAATAATTTGTATGACAAATGTATCAAATAATGCACTTAAAATGTAGTATGTACATACCCTGGGAGTAACTGTTATAACGCAGTCAAAAAGAACTGATAAGCAATGTGTAAGTCCCAAAGTAAGCACTGCTGTTGCTAATATCATGACATGGATATAACTAATATCATTAAATGGATATAACAGAGTGCTACATCAGCTGTGCGGCATGATAGCTACTCTTTTCAAAAACTCTGGATTGTGTTGGCTATTAGTAGAACAGGAGAAGTCACAATATCACATTTATAGACAGAAGGTCTGAATGGGGTTCACCTTATGTGTGGGTCAGCAGCAGCATTTTGAAAGGATGCAGGCATAATAGCTATTCCAGAAGGTGAGGTGGGAATATGGACAATCATATCTAATGAGGCAGAAATGAGCTTGGAGGAAAACATTGTTGTCTAGAGTAGAACAGTTGGGCAAGTCCGCAGGACTGCTGTCGTCCACCCTTCGGTGAACTGTGGTTTCTTGGAGAACACCAAGGACCCTTGCCTTTAGAAATGTTGGTAATTGTCTTGGTTGCCGTGGTTTTTTTTGGTTGCATGTGCTATGTGCTACACCCACAGCAGTCAATGTTTTTTTTTCTGCTGCTATATGTTTTGTAGGTACTGGAGGGCATGTTTTCAAAACAGGTGAGGACTGGGGAGGGGAGCAAATTGTAAGGAAATATTGTCCAGCTCTGTTAGCTCCTTTTGCTGCACTGTACATCATGCAAACCAAGAGGCTACTAATGCCTTATGAAGTTAAGGCCTGGGTCAGCAACTTCTAATTTAGGGGCCCATCTGGAAACTATTCTAGTGTTTGGTCCATTTCATTGACAAGGACATAATAAAGATACATTATGTAACAATCACAAGGGCATAATGAAGATATATTATGCACCTTGCACAGTTCAGCACCTGCAAAGATAATATGGCAGACACATATACACATGTCCTAAATCTGTCCACAGCACATGACTTTGTCCAGGGTATGGACAGCTGGGCAAGAATGTGATGTAGCCTTCTTCATGGCTACAGTATATCATGCTGTCTGGTTTCAGTGCCCCAACCCAGAAAATATTCTCATTGGAAGGGGGCAGAACATGTGATCGACTTTCTTGAGAACATGGGCCACAATATCAAGGTATTCCAAAGCAATCCCAGTTGTATATTTCAGGACATGCATAGGCTGAGAGTATGAAGGATAACAGGGAGCACATGAAAGCCTTCTGCAGTCTGTACTCAGTTAAGGGAACTGGCTCAGCAGACCATTCTTCATGTTGCTGCATTAATTAGTGACTCTACAAAACTGGAATCTTCTGGATCAAGGTCAGGGAAGTAGCACCTTCCTGCTCATCCAGGTTTTCAAAAGGTGAGTCCATCATACCTCTCAATGGTCCAGATTTTTGCAGAATGTCCAGATTTTTGCTTCAAATTTTTGGTATGTTCCTCAGAAAATGTGTGGTTTTCTGGCAAATCAGTAAGGGTTGAAGTTACATACATTTGAGTTTTAGGCTTCATATCTTTCAGGAAAGGCATGCTAATACAAATCCTGTTATTCTAGCAAATTTCTAAGTTTATAAGAGTGATATTTAAAATCTGTCCCTATTTTTGGGACCTTTGTCCCCCATTATTTTAGTCCAGTTTTTTGTGGTAAGAGGTTAAAATGTATGAAGTCCATAGGTGTCAGTGTGTTTTGTTTTAGTTAATGTCTTACATGACTTATTTTGGGGAAGAGGGGTATCAGTATCACATGAAGGGGAAAGAAACATTTTAGGGGAAATAAGACAGTGACAGGGCCTGCTCTTAGTGTTAAGAAGAGAAAAAGTGGCAATTCTATGTACAGATTTTGGCACTTTAGCTTTTGTTGGGGAGTGTTTTAGAGGAAAACCCTGAAGATTCACATAAGTGAGATGAATGAACATACAATAATTGCTCTAGTAAGTGGATACTGAGTTTTTCTTTGCATCTTTTCTTACTTATCTGACTAAACATTTTGCAATATTCACATCTGAAGAATTATGGGACTCACCCAAACAAAATAGGCACTGCATGTGTCTACTGATCCTTCTACAAACAGATCCACAGCAAGGACACAGCAAGAAGTTTGATGGCACCAGGTGCAAACAACTAGGAGACAGAAATGGTGCTTTAGTGTAGGCAGCAATTGGTTCCCAGTCTGTAGAACAGTAGAAGTAAAGCATTTAAGCAGTCATGTTTCAGATTATATCTGCTTTAATTATATTCAGTGTTGTTTTTAATGAACTGCAGTATGAATCTTTCCATAACTGTAACAAAGAGCTTTACTAAAGTGTATTGAGAAGCTCATTGGTACAATTAATAGGATATACTGAATGGCATTATTTTTTTTCTCTTATTTTCTGTTTAAGCCTTTTCATGACTTTTTTTGTTTGTTTTTCAACTCAGGTTAAAATTGATAACTTCTTTATTTGCTCATCTGACCCTAGGGATGCCAAATATAGGCAATGTTCAGTGTCCAAACATACTAAATACATCTTGAGACACTGTGAGCTAAAGGATCTAGGTCCAGATTCTTTAGACAGGAAGGAGAACATTTTGACTATATTATTTGTCAAAAATAATGTATCTTGCAACAAAATTCAAGAGAACTAAACAGAAATGGTAGGGAAGATTTTCACACACAAAATGGCTTGGAATAATCACCAAAAAGAGTTAAAGCAGCCTAGGGCCATTTTGTCCTACTGAACATAAAATACAAGCAAAGTGAAGAATTCTTGACATTGCAAAGTTCTCAGTTTATTAAATAAACTGGGAGATAACTTTTAGACCGATTATTACTGCCAAATGGAATCATCTTTTTCAGAGCACTAGAAACGATTTTAATTTTCCTGCTTTAAGAAATAAGTTGACAGATTACTTAAAAATGTCCTACTCCTGTAAATGCTTTAAGAACACTGAATAAACTCTTGTGCTAATAAGTACACTTACAATTCTATTTTATCTCTCTCCTACCTTGAGCCTCACTCTTCCTGTCTCTAAAGATGTTTTCTGATAAACTCTTAATCTCTTCCATCTTACTTATTTTACAGAATTTATATCTTCCTATCCACTGCTTTCTTAAGATTTAAACTACATGGTAGTCATCAGAACATTTTATGTTTTTTTTTTTTTTGCTTTTAATCACCATAAACTCTCATACTTATTATTTTTTTTCAATTTGTAAAACATTTCTCCATATTTCATCTATATCACTTGTAGTTTGCAGGTATTATATTGTCTCAGTTTTTGTAAAATTTTCCTATAATTCATCTGTATTTTGCAGGTAGTGTTTTGTCAAAATTTTTTTATAAAATTTCCCCAAAATTCATTTGTATCATGCATTTTGCAGGTACTATTTTGTCTCACTTTTTCAAAAATTTCTCCATAATTCATCTTTTTTTTTTTGCTTTTAATCACCATAAACTTACATTTTCCTGTATAATACTTATTTTGTTTCAATTTGTAAAACATTTCTCCATATTTCATCTGTATCACTTGCATTTTGCAGATATTATTTTGTCTCAATTTTTACAAAATTTACCCACAATTTATCTGTATCACTTGTGTTTTGCAAGTATCATTTTATTTAAGTTTTTATACAATTTCTCCATAATTCATCAGTATTACTTGCATTTTGCAGGTATCATTTTGTTTTAGTTTTTACATATATTCTTATTACACACAATGCATTCTGACACTTTTGTTGTAATTGTATAATGATGTATGAACCAGGTAGTGATGGACAAGAATACATGGATCAGCTCACTTTCGCAGTTTAACTTGCTAACTAACTAACTAACTAACTAACTAACTAACTAACTAACTAACTAACTAACAAATATATACAATCTGGAGAGAGTGGCACATGTGGTGCATGATGGGAAGTTGAGTGGTCCTTCTTATTGTGCAATCAGATCTGGTTATAGGGGATATTGTTATCACATAAAAAAATTTAGATGTCAA